>NC_092357.1:60434250-60734250 GCF_963676685.1 Mytilus edulis | reverse complement strand
TTTCCTAAATTGAAAGCATGAGTCATAAAATTCATACTTACTGAGGTGCATTTTTGTTTTTCATTTTTGATTATTATATATAAACAGAAAAATTAAGGCAAAATTCAAAGCATGCTATGATTAGTTGTTAGCACTATTACCTGTGAAACAAGTTCTTCTTCACCTTTATCAAACATTTTACCCAATGCCTCAGCTGCTAGGGCAATAGAATCTCTTCTAGCTTTCATACCAACTTTTAAAGCACCAATACATTCTATCTGTGCCATACTTCTTATACATATCTAAAACAATTGATATAAATGTTGTAACAACAACACATAAAAACAAACTATAACAAGAATGTGTTCAAGGATGCCCCACTCTCACTTTCAATTTCCATGTTCAGTGGACTGTGAAATTGGGGTCAATACTTTAATTTAGCATTAAAATTAGAGAGATCATATCATAGGGAACATGTGCACTTAGTTTCAAGTTGATTGAATTTCAAATTCATCAAAAACTTCCTAGACCAAAAACTTTAACCTGAACTTAGCACTATCATTTTCTATGTTCAGTGGACTGTGAAATTGGGGTCAATACTTTAATTTGGCATTAAAATTAGAGAGATCATATCATAGGGAACATGTGCACTTAGTTTCAAGTTGATTGAATTTCAAATTCATCAAAAACTTCCAAGACCAAAAACTTTAACCTGAAGCGGGACAGACAGATGACAGACAGACACATGAAAGGACGATAAGCCTGTAAACAATAATGCTTCTAGGTGGGGCATAAAAATCAACTGGCAAAACTCATCCCAACACTTAGCACTTAATCAAAGACACATGTACTGATCTAAGAGTCCTTTCAGTTACTAAAATCTAGCTCAAAGTCCAATTTCACTTGATAATAAGTCATATTCTCCAAGATCAAAATGTCAATCAATACACCTCCGAAGGATTTACTGTAAAGACTTCTAAAGCTTGTTTCCTGCTGAAAGGACTAATACAAAATTGGCCCAGAGAAGAAGATTCTGTAAAAGATCACAATGAAGGACGTCAAGTGATAAGAAAAGATCACATGACCTAAGAAATTACATCGACCTTCAATCTCTTATAAGTTGAAATGAAGCATAAGAATAAACAACTAAAATAAACTTGTTACCTTTTGATACACAAGTACCATTCTTTAGTAATTTACATTTTTTCATTTTAATATTCATGATAATCGGCAAGTAAGTTTTGGCTGTGTTATATCAAATTTAGTGGAGTTTCTAATTTAACGGTAATGTTTTACAATAACAAAATAAATATTTGAATGGCAGTCATGAAAATTGTGGACCTCAACTAAAAACTTACCTCATTATGAGCAAGCTGATGAGCCACTTGTATAGCTGAGCGTGGCACGGCATTGTTCCGATGAGACATGGCGGTGAACACTTTTGGAATGTAACCTAATTGTGGTAGCTGATCCAGCATTACAGGTTGTGAGGTAAACAAATAAACTATTGCTGTTGTCACTGTTTCCAATACTTCTCCCTATAAAGTATTTCAAACAAAAATCATATTATCTCCCTTAGATGAACAGAAGATAAATATAGTAATGCTGTGAATTCACTATTATTTGTGGGATACCAATTTTCGTGGATTTTGTGGATAATGGCGAACAACTAATTTAAATGTTTCACGAATTTCAAACTTTCTATAAGATTGTATGCAGACTTTTGTCAAAACCACCAATTCAAATATCTTTGAAAATGCAAGTTTTCCTGAATCCACGAAAATTGGTACCTACTGAAATAATTGAATCCACAATATATGACAGTTTCATTCATAACTTTAATAAGTTTACTTCATATAACTTTGAAAGGACATCCTCATAAGAGGTACTTTTTTTTAGTGTAAACTCAAATAAAATCCATTAATGACATAACACTGTGGATTCATTGAGGAAAGTAAATGCTTTTATTTTATCAATTTAAAAAAAAGATTTAAAATTTTGTAGATAATTTTAAAACATGTGAAACTTGGAACTAAATTTTTTCTTACATCTGCATTTTGCATTTTTGTTAGCTCCGCCCATTTCTCCATCAACTCCGTTAAAAATTCCTTTGGTTTCCGTAACACCCATCCAGGGTTGGCTATAAACAATCGGAGGAAGACGCCACCTATAGTTAACTCCCCTGCTACATCGGTATAAACTACGGCAAAATCTTCTCGTAGACTCCATCGGGAATCTGGATTCTCTCGCTGAGCTTTAAAATGACTGAAAAATAGAAATAAAGCATCTTTTAAAATATAGATTTCTATTAAAAGTATTGCAACATACATTTCAACCTGTTATTTTGACTTTGCATTCTTTTCATTCATTGTACTGCATTTCTTTGTTAATTTTTTGGGTATGCAATTAAGATTTTTAAGATGGCAACTGTTTATTATTATAGTGGCATGATAAATGAATAAATCAAAACAACTGCCTGATGGAAATGCTATACAAATGTTATTCTCTATATCTCCATAAAGGGGTAGGTTCACAAAGTGCTTGTAAGCAGTGGTAGTTGATTCAAAACAATTCATGACAATGGGAGATAACTCCATTTTTTAAAGATTACTTTAACAATGATATCATTTATATTTTCAAATCAGATATTAGATTCCTGGACCTTGCAAAAGTAACGTTTTCTTGACAGGTGGTAACATCATTTTGTGACTTGAATATCTGAGCATATATTACATTGATAAGTTTCTGCAAATGTTCATAGATAGGATGTATAGAATGTTATAATCATTGGACTATATTTTGTGTATCAAAAAGGTAGTGATAAGCCTTGGAAAATTTAGATATCAAGTCAGTGACATAGGGTTTTGATTACATTTCAAGCAATCTTTACCTAAAAATGAGCCTTTAGATTTTACCATGCTAAAACTTGCAAGCATTTTCATATTTCTATTTTCAAAGGTGAAACCTACACCCCTTAGGCACTTAACATAGATATACATACTTATTTTTCAATTTTTTCACAACATCTGACACTTTATCCCTAGATTCCTCATTCCAGATTAATTCAGGGTTTTCATGAGTTCCTTCATACATATGAACACTAGCCTCAGGCGAGTCTCTCATGGCATCCATGAATATCGGAGGAAGAAATTTGGACAACACTATACGGACCTTTGGTCCAACAAGTTTATCTGATAACATTTTTGATAAAAGTTCGGCAGTCTTTTCGCGCACATTTGGATTTGTTGAATTACAAAATAAATCTAATAAATATATCACAGCTCCTGTAAAACAAAGAAAACCGTTGGTAAGAAATAGCATCAGTTCATTTATTAAAGTATTTTCATTTTTTTTTACCTCACTATTTTTCGTGTATTGGACATAAAATTCAAAACTAAAAATTTTAAAATCTTACTCTAAAAATGACCCCAAAAAACATCAAGTCTATTTTTGAAGATAAAAAAACGTTTCCAGTGGATGAAAAAACATGCAAGAAAAATAAAATAGTTGTTGAGAGATATCATTAGTTAATTGAGAAATAAGTTTGTAAATACCAAGTTCTATTGTTTTTTTTCTCAATATTTTGTACATAAATTAGGCTGTCAGTTTTCTTGCTGACTATGCTGTATGAATTCTGCTCATTGTTAGATGCCTTACAGTGACCTATAATTGTTAATTTCTGTGTTTTTTTGTGGTGAGTTGTCTCATTGGCAAGTATAACACATCTTCTTATTTTAATATCTATGCTCATTTTAACAAGGGTAGCCATTATATTTGTCAATATCTTTATAAAGAGCATAAATGGTAGTGGATTCTCATACAAAATTGTAAAGACGTGCTGTAGCTTTTTTTAGTTTTATAGCTTAATATATATATTTTATACAGGTACAATGTAACCATTGAGTCATTTTGATCATTAAAACGATTTCATTTTCCTGAATAGCCTACTATTTTCCTAAAACGGTAAACTTTGATGACTATCTTCAGCAAGATCAAATTATTTTCCAGAACTATTAACAGTAAAGAATATTTGTTGCCAAAACTGCCTGCATTTTAACACTAGATTTTCCATATCAATCTGTATTGTATCTACATAAGAACCTTAAAATTACATTAGCACTGTGTCTGAGCATTGAACAGACATTTCAGAAATATTCTTAACCCGTTAATAACTATTATTTGTTGTCATATCAAACTTTTTTCATTTTTATTATTACAAACCTTTTGCCATAGCTTCTTTCACTATCTTTGTATTGGACATTAAAGCAAATAAACTTTCTAGGGTTAGTAATCGACCTGAAACAAAATAAAAATGTATTTTCACAACTTCCTGTAGTACAATATTTACAAGTAGAAAACAAAGAAAAACCATTTTCATACTTACATTTTCCCTAAAATAAATTTTAAGGCTTAAATAAAATATTGTTTGTTTGCAGTTTACCGACCGACCCTTGAAAATCCTCCTGACTGTGAAAATTTTATTGCTTTATATTTGAAGAAATTTTTTTAAATACTTCTATTGACGCGATCCGGAACTTTGGGTCCTTTCCGGAAATGATTTAAAGTCTGGGTCAATTACGCATTTCAAGTTCGGTTTTTCTTAGCTTCCCGTCAAGCGTTCATGTGACCATTTAATAATAAAGCACATGGTGTTTACAGGTATCCATGAAGTCACGGAGGAGTACTTTACGCTGTCGTCTCGTGTCAATTTTAAGACAAATAACAAACAAAAAAGTTTATTAGTAAACTGTTTATACAGATTCAGGCACATGAAATAATGTGTGATGATATCATTGACGATGATGCAGCGGATATTCATAACTGACACGATAACCATTCTGTCTCAAACAAATCGGGACTGGGGTACAGAATCTGTGGAGCCTGACTTTATGGAACCAATTTCAGTGGTTAAATAATTCGAAAGCAGCTTGAAGTATGGTATATTTTCTACAAATCGTTGTGAAGATGACAAAGATGAAACCACTCCTCCGTGACTTAAATCTTCATGGATATCTGTAAACACGCCTGTACGGAGGAAGGGCTCATTTGAAATGTTAATGGATATAGATCATGCCAAATCAATAAGAAGCAACCCTAACTACACAAAGATGTAGAGAAAATGAATGGTTAGCTTGAAAAATAAATATACTCTCTCTATATTAAATCTATCTTTGATTGCAATGAGTATGCTCCTTTAGGATAAGGTGGGCTGCCCCACTCATTGCAATTATTCTCTTTCTTACAATATTAAATATACCCAAACTGTGTGGACTGTGTGAATTCAATTAAAACATGTCCTTAGGAGCTATGCTGCCAATTTTTTTTATGCATTAAAAACATTTCAGTACAGACCATTTACTTTTAATGGGGTGCTATGGATTTCACCCCAAACTTTAGATTTCTTTGGTTTTCATTAAAGCCTGGCAAAGATATAACCTTATCACATATAATTAAATATTGTTAGAAATATGAAAACAGTCAAATGTCTTAATACTTTTTTTTCAAGTTGCCTTTTTTTCAATTGAGGAAGATTCAATGGTTATTTTTTTTTATTAAAAATACATTCTTTAATACATTGTCTTATAAATCTTTAATAACTACATTTTTCTGATGAAAATACTCTACTCATGAAAACATTCTAGTCAAGAAGCATACATGTCTGAATATATTTCTTTAAAACAGTTCTAGTCATAATGACATTCCTTGTTTATAAGTGTTCCAGTATTTAATAATTATACCATATTTTATGTCATAAATTGGATAATGACACTATGTTAAAGTTTCAGTTTTGGTTGAAAAGTTTTTTATCTGAAAATGCCTGTTCATTTAATGTTGGTTTTCAGCATGTCCAGTGTTTGTTGTTTTAAAACGTTTTTTTTTTTCTTCACAAGAAACTTGGTTTAGTGTAACTGCTTGTTTAAGGGCATACGATACAGTTGCAAGGAAGGTAATGACGTTGCTAACGTAAAATGTTATTTTCGCGACATCAAACTCTGACATATCGGGAAAAGATGCATTTTTCGACTGATTTTTATCATTCAAACTGATTTAATTTGAAAACGAGTGCATGGACCCCTATTTTTTAAAACAGCAATTTGTTTCATTTTGCAAGGAGATTATGTCACCCAAATTTTATAAAACTGTAAATAGCGCATTTTTTTAAATTTTGATAAACATGCAGCAAAAAATGACGTGTTCTCCTCTATTCATGAACATTTGATAAATATAGAGTTATTTCGGAATCAAAATTGCATAATTTTTAATGATACTTATAAAATACAGAAAGTACCGATTATTTAAGAAAAACCATTTTGTGTTTATCTTTTAAATCAAAAAAGTTATGTCTTTCTTTCGAAAAAGAAAATACGGACACAAATCTGAATTTTGAGCAAATATACAAAATTTCGACCTCATTTTACTCAAAAAGTAGCACATGAAGGTATATTTTTTTATTACATATTTGATTTAATGAGGTAAAAAATTGCCTATATGCAAATTTTCATCACCTTGTAAATACAGGTTCAAAACTGTATCGTATGCCCTTAAACTGTATTTTGGCTGATAAAATAAAATATTTTTCCTACCTACCGACCCTTCAGTCTGAAGGTACAGTCGGAAAACTGCAAACAAAAATATTTTTAAGGTTGGCCTAATGTTATACAAAAATTTAAAAACAACAAACCTATATTGGCTTCTTTTAAAAAACAAAATTATTTATGAAAAAATATCTCATGTTGGAGTAAATTCTGAATCAAATATTCTCATTCACTGGTTTTATAAAGCAGGAAAACACCACAAAAATAATTATGTAGTTTTAAGATATACTTACAGTTCTGGAGCATGTTAATGGCTAATAGTAAATAGGACAACACTTCTGAGGCAGCAATGTCATTCACACACTCCTGGTTTGTGGTTACATTGTTTACAACCTATAAATAGAAATAAAGGGGAATAACTCTCTAGTGATAGTAAATAGGACAACACTTCTGAGGCAGCAATATCATTCACACACTCCTGGTTTGTGGTTACATTGTTTACAACCTATAAATAGAAATAAAGGGGAATAACTCTCTAGTGATAGTAAATAAGACAACACTTCTTAGGCAGCAATGTCATTCACACACTCCTGGTTTGTTGTTACATTGTTTACAACCTATAAATAGAAATAAAGGGGAATAACTCTCTAGTGATAGTAAATAAGACAACACTTCTGAGGCAGCAATGTCATTCACACACTCCTGGTTTGTGGTTACATTGTTTACAACCTATAAATAGAAATAAAGGGGAATAACTCTCTAGTGATAGTAAATAAGACAACACTTCTGAGGCAGCAATGTCATTCACACACTCCTGGTTTGTGGTTACATTGTTTACAACCTATAAATAGAATATACAAAGGGGGAATAACTAATGTCACTTTAACACTTTGATTGCAACTATAAATGAAGAGAAAAACCTGAAATAGCTGAAGCTTTTTAAATTTCAAATAAAACAAAACAGGATGATAGAAATCCTATTTTTCATAGGTTTTCCATTACAACAAACAATTATATGAAACAAAAGGGGAATAACCCTGGTTTGTAAGTAACCATTTAACATATACCTATACAGACAATAGCAAAATACATAATTTTTGGTATCATATTGAGGTGTCAATGAAAGCACCTGTTAAGTCAAGATACTACCACAGTGTCAAATTGTCATTAAATCAAATCCATTGAAGAAGCAAAAAGCTAGTTTCATCAGCCAACAAATGCATATTTAAATGTCTCTTGAAATATATATTAAAGTGAACTGATCGCAAACTGTTAAGCAACTTTAAAATTTGATTATTTTTATTGATTGGTTGCTGAATCATTGCTGTATCACTGATTCATCTCTTTTTATTCATGCATTTTTATTCTACTACTAGGCCTAAAATATAAAATAATGTTTGTTTCCACATTCCCGACCGACTCGGTGTGACTCATAAAATTTTATTGTCAAAACTAAGTCAAATATTATTTTATTCATTTCCAATCTTCAGGCTTGCCAGATTGACCGATATTGTTCCACCTTTTGGGGAAAAAATTAAATTATTTCCCTACCGACCTTATCGCACCTGGCTTATTAGGGTCAGGATTGGGGGAACAAACAATATATTAATTTAGGCCTTAATTGTAGCAATGTAATAAAATAGTGAACTAGACTTACCTCGAGAGCACATTGTTGTAATTTGGCACAATCATCTAATCTAAGAAGACTAAAAAGTAACTTAAAATGTCCTATACACTGTATTTCTACACCTGAAATTAGAAATATCAATTATTAAAAGGTGGTACCACTACAGGGAGAGAACTCTGTAAAATCAGCCAAACGTTTTAATAACATTGTATTGTTAAAGTCATAAGAAACGAGTGACCGGTGAAAAATAATGTTCTTCCAATTCTTGAACCAATGCATACAAACATCATAAACTTAGTCTTCTGTGCACGAATTTATCATTTATTCGTGTAAATTTCATATAATTGTTAATTTTTTTTTCAATCGGTCAGTGTTGTTGTGAAAATATGGCAGGTAATTAAAGTTTGTGTTTTGAAGCCGAAGTTTAACGATTGTCAACTATTTGTCAACAATCGAAAAAAATCAACAAAAAAACATGGAAATTGAGCACGTGTTTAACTTGTAAATTCAGATAACAGTTTATTTTAAGGACATCCATGCGTATTGCGATCACCGGAATTTTACGAGATGGGTCACACTGAGGTCACTTTGCATATGGAAAATTTGTCGGTGGAATTGCTTCCTTTCCAGGAAGCAATTAAAATAAAGTAAACTTCTTCTAAATATGAATAAATTAAAGAATTTGTTTTAGAAAAAAGTATATGTACATAAGTTTTATAATGAAAATTATCCATTGAGTTATAAAAAAACACATGCATTATTTTTTTTAATTTGAGGTTTCTTATGACTTTAAGGAATTATTAAGCTTCTCAAAGATTAAAATTAGTGTTTGTCAAACAGCTATATATCCAATGAAATTTTTCTGTGAAAGTGATTAGTTCAAGTTTTTGAATTTTTTTATGTTTTTTTCAAAAGTAAATTCTTTGTCAAAATTTTATGAAAATTAAACAAGCCAAATTAATTTTAGTCAAGTCAAAAATTAAATTGACTATTAATAATTTCTCGCTTTTATTACAGAACAATTCCTTTTTTTCTATACTATTATTTGAACCTGCCTAATTACGCATCCAGCGAAATAATTTGCAATGCTTGATATCGCTTCAATAGTTTCTAAAATAATAACATTGAATTCTCAAATTAAAAAAATTATATATAATCCTCCAAAAACTTGCATGTTATTCTATCAATTCTATATAAAAGATATGGTATGATTGCTAATAAGACACTGTCCACCAGATTTCAAATGGCGAGCATATTACTAATTATAGGGCACTAGACAGCTCTATTTTCACTTACCTGGATTATTTTTTATAACATTACGAAGACCTTCTAAAGCCATTTCCACATGTTGAAGACGGTCTCCGTGCTTTGTCTGACTAGAATTTTGACTCTGTTGTTGTAACATCATAAGTGAGTGAAGATACTGAAAGGAATTGAACAATTAAGGAAATACAGTACATTCCGGTTATTTGCATAGCCTATTTGTCAGACGAAATTATGCAATAAAGCGGAGTATGCTTATATCCGAAATGCCAAATTACGGAGTCAAATAACATCGATAGTGCAGATCAACAAAGAAGGAAGATGAACGTCCATAGTCCACTTACAACATATTGAATGCTTATTTATTCTAATAAAAGTTATTTGTCTAGTGTCATACATTTTATTTCATTGTGTATTCTTTCAATAAAGATTATAAACACATTTTGTTTAGTTTATTTATGTACCGATTTTTCCTTTACCTGAGATACGAAAATAAAATTGTTCTAAAAATAGATTTGTTTCTATGACCCAGATGTACAAATTACATTGTTACACCTTGTTTAAAATAAACTGTTTAACAATACTACACAGTTTATAATTATTGTAAACAATAATTGTGCAATGAACTGCCTTTGATATTCAGTATTTACCGATTACACAGTGATGTGACACTGTTACTTTAACACCGCTAGTTTCGTTTATGCAAAGCAGTTCACAGGTGATGGGGCCATGCAAGGATTATTTGCTGGACACGAGTGTTGAAAGTGAGAAATATATAATAATCAGAAGTTAATTTTCTTTTAAAAAATATTAAAAAGAAAAGATTAATGTATAAAATTCTTCAACCATATATAAAAGCCCTGTAATATTTAACATAAATGTAGATCACCCAAGCTGAATTACGAGATTACACATTGGATAATGATCGATAATTAGCAGGCGTTAATGTTTTAAAAATTCACCCAAAATGGAATCTATGAACAATGTTTGAAATCCAATCAATAATTAACACCTTTTGAGATAGAAGATCATAGAATGGTTGTGTTTTTACAACAATCAGCTGATTGACATTTTTATGACCCCGAGGCTTAAAATAGAATGGGAAACTTTACCTGTGTACACATCGAGGACTTTTTTATAATCATATAAACACGAAAGATACTGTTTTAAAACTTTATTTGAATAACACACAAGTAAATGTGAAATAATAATGAAAATTATGATGCATTCAAGTAAAATATACTTACCAAATTGCCGTTTCCGCTCAAAAATCTCGTCAGTTTTAACAGAGCATATCTAGCTGGCGATTATTTTCTATGCAATAAACCGAAATGCCACTTGTAAGGCTATGCATATAACCGGACAATTTAACATTAGGTGAATGGGAAATGGTTTCGTGCAGGAGAAAAGTATGCAATTAACCGAATTATGCTATTAAGCGGTATGCAATTAAGTGGAATCGACTGTAGTGAATATCATCACTCAATTCATTCTGACAATAATTTTGACTCTGTTGTTGTAACATCAATCAGGGAATGAAGATACTAATTAAAGTATAACTAATCGCCGTATTTGAATATCAAAAATAAGACAACGCATGACCAAACGACGCATGGATTAAACGAGTGCGCAGCACGAGTTTAATCCATAGCGGCGTTCGGTCACAAGTTGTTTTATTTTTGATATTCAAATACGGCGATTAGTTATTCTTTTTATTACATTGGCAAATGGCTTTTTTTATGAAATTAATGTAGAAAATGTAAGGAACTATATCTTTTTCCTACGCATTGACAATTTGTTTTGATCCGACGTTATCGACGTCTTGACAACGCCTATTGTTGTATGACGTCAGAGAGTGAAATAACCACGTTTATTTCACATGTGAAATTATCCATTTTTATTTAACTGGGAAATCAATGTAATTCATTGTAATAAAAGGAATTTAACAATTTAGAAAATAGTGAATATGATCATCCAGTTCATTCCAACTCTTTCTGGGCCTTTCGGGGTTGCCAATTTGTGAAAATATGAATTGCGCATCTTGACCCATATAGGATGAACACACTTAGTTACAGCACATTTTAAAATGCAGCACACATGTCTTATGACTCAGGGTGAGCATGCAACCATTAGGCAATATGATCATTTCAAATATTACATTTTCTCAATTGTTCTTTATAAATGTTTGATATAACCAGATAGCAGATCTTTATTAATTAATAAAAGTCATTATGAATATTTTACCTGAGCTTGAGATCCCATGTAATCTAAGAGATCTATTGTGAAACCTTTGGGATTCTGTAAATTAAAGAAAAAAATGTGTTGGTATAAGTTACAAATTCACATATTTCATATTGAAAACAAGACTCACATTTTTTATTTTTTATTCTGCAAAATTAGTAACAAAGTGATAATCTGTGTAATGTTAAGTGATGGAAAATGTGTTTTATTTCTGTGTTAACATTTTCAAAACTATAATTGAGGCAATTTATAAAAAAAAGATTCTGTGATAAACCAAACTAAATTAACCACTTACAAGAAAATACTTTAATCTATAAGTGTCTCTGTAAGATTAAGTATTACTTACATCTAAAGGAAAAGTTGGCTGCTCATTATAAATTCTAACAAATATTTCCCCAACTATCAATTCTTTGGCATGGATGTCGTAAACAAAATCAGCTCCATAGTTTTGATCACATTCTCCCTGAAAATATTAACAAACAATAATTTATTAATTGCAACAGCACCACCATAAGACAATATTAACCAAAAAATCAAAAATTGGAATAAATAAGATCTGATATAACTAGATAAACCCTAGCAACTGCCAATCTTTTATGGTTAATTATCGATCTGTTTAGGTCAAACTGTTATTCTTTGAAGGTCACATTGTGACCTCTATTGAGGTCTATTTTAGCTTCTTTTTTCTCACATTGACCTTAAACCAACATCTCATTGTTGAAGGCCATACAGTTGCCTATAATTGATTTCATCAATTTCATTTGAACTTTGGTGATTATCTGTCTTTTCATATCAAACCACATCTCCTTATTATTTTTATAATCATCAATATAGGTTAATATAAACAAATAAGTTCCTATATAAGTAAATATACATACTGTTTTTATGACGTTTTGCTGTTGGTCCATAAGATATTCATTTAACTGCCCCCTGGTGGCATTGTCCCATATTAAGTATGGATTTTCTGTGTTACAATTCAAATATTTCAGCAGCTGAAAAACATTAAACAAGAGAATTACATTGTGAAATAAACAACTATTAGTTTTAACTACCAGTTTAATAAACATGAATTTGAAGAAGAAGTTGGTTTATAAGTTAAATTTTGTATAATTAGGCGGTAATGTAAAAGTAAGGTTTGGTACTATTTTATCATTTAAACCCGCTGCAATTGTTTGCACCTGTCCTACGTCAGGAATCTGATGTTCAGTAGTTGTCCTCTTGTTGATGCCATTCATAAGTGTTTCTTGTTTCTTATATGGATTAGGCCATTGGTTTTCCAGTTTGAATGGTTTTACACTATTGCTTAGGGCCTTTCATAGCTTGCTGTTAGGTGTGAGCGAAGGCTCCATGTTGAAGACCGTACCTTGACCTATAATAGTTTACTTTTGTAGATTGTGACTTGGATGGAGAGTTGCCTCATTTGCACTCATACCACATCTTCTTATATCTATTATTATTATACCTTACCTATATAACAAAAAATTCTATTGGATAACACCTTATCATGTGACATGGAATAATTTAGTTAATGTTCATTTAATTGCAAGGGAGGACGAATAACCTTTAGAATTTACACCAGCGGTGAATAACCCTATTATTCTACAGCGAATAACCTTTTGAGTGTCTAGATTTGCACTCGAGTTATCTCCCATGATAAATGAAGTCACAGACGTAAATAAACAAAATGGCAGTGTTCACGTTACACTGAGAGCCCATCGAGAGACGAGGAAATAAGGTTTTGGAGATGAATTGAGTGCCAGCAGCAGATGATATCTCTTATAGAGTAACGGTCCTTTTCAGGGCCATCAATATTTTACAAAAAGATTCTATAATGTTGTACATTTAAGAATTTTCTTGAAGTATTTTCAAACGTCAGCTTGTGTTTGTTATGTTAAAAAATATAGAAAGTGTTCAAAAGGCCCTTCCACTGATAGTTCGATATAATAAAACAATTGTGACCTGTTAGAATCGATGAATATCTAAAATTGTCAACCCTTAAAAGTAATTTCACTTCGGGCTGTGCCCTCATTGAAATAACCTTCTCGTGTTGACAATTTTGGATACTCACCTTTTCAATGGGCCAAATTGTATAATAAATTCATTAAATCATTATATCCATCAAATGCAAAATATATATTTTGTCTAGACTTTTTTTCTAACCACAGTCAGTGAAAAGTTATTGTTATTGCAAAAAAAATAGTTCTAGATCCTCCACACTATTAAAATTTATTTAAAGAATGACTGTAATATTTTTTTTGTCTATGAAGAAATAAAATAAAAAAAATATAATGCATACCGAATTATACATGTAGCGGTTATTTCAAAGTGTGTGCCACATTTATTATATTTTGAATAGACAGAAAAAAAATTACAGTCATTTCTTATAATTTAATTCTAAATTTCATTTTAAGCCGGATTAAATTATGAAAAAACGTTGGTGACATCACCGTCACATGACAAAATTATGTCTATTAGCTGATACACAAAACACTGTCAGCCAATCAGAAGATGTGTTACATCACAAATCAAATGATTAATACTTACTTCTGATGGGTTTTCTTGAGACAGTTTTCTGGATAAATATGGAGTCAATATGGCTGACAATGATTTCTTGACAGGAACATTTTCTGGTGTTTCTAGTCCTGAGCTTTCTGGGAAGTATCCACCCAACCGACCACAAGCTCTGACACACAGACGAGCTAACTGATTGGCAACTTCCTGTAAAAAGTAAACACAATTTTTTAATTTCAATTGTTTATCATTAGAAACAAGAATGTGTCCACAGGACATGAATGCCCCATCCGTCAATCATTTTCTATGTTCAGTTGACCGTGGAAATGAGGGAAAATCTCTAATTTGGCATTAAAATTAGAAAGATCATATCATAGGGAAAATGTGTACTAAGTTTCAAGTTGATTGAACTTCATCAAAAACTACCTCGACCAAAAACTTTAACCTGAAGCGTGATGAACAGACGAACGAACGGACGCACAAACCAGACAACATAATGCCTATAATGGGGCATAAAAAAAATTGACACACAGAGGAGCTAACTGATTGGCAACTTCCTGTAGAAAGTAAATAAAAATGGTACCATTATGACACATACAGATCAAATTTTCCATTGAGTACCATTTTATTAGAAACTTTCACTTATATCTGTATTCACAGGTGATGGTGATTTGCTCTCATGTAAATTTACTAAAAATCATAGGCAACATTAATAATTCATTATTTCAGTGACTACTATTTTCAAAATTCAATCAAGAAAAAAATAACTGATGAAAATCAAAATAAAACATGTCACTAAAGCAATATCAATTTTTTTAAACTGATCTCATTCTAGTAAATAAGCTTATTTTCTAAAAAAAAATTATTCAGTCAACTTTCCAAACAGCACTTGTTAAATGTAAAAAACTATTTTACCTGTTGGTTACTTTCTCCGCTCTTCTCTACACCTCCCTCTTCTAATGTGTAATCATAATTGAACAAGTACAGCAGTAAATGGTATAGCACACCTGATTGGAAGAGATTGGTCTGCAACCAGAAGTCCACAGAAAAGGCACTAATACACTGTGCAACTTCAGAACACAATTTTGGCAGGTTCTGAAAAATTGTAATTGTTTGTAGTCTCAATATATCTTGAATGCAGATTCAGTAAACATTTCTTTGAGAGAATATACAGTGAAACCTGGCTAAACTGAATCCTGCATAAACCTAAAACCTGTATAGTCCAAACACCGTCATATCAAATTGTATGTGTTGTGAACCGGATAAAACCGAACATCGGACAAAACCTAACAAAATTTCAAGTCTCGAAGAGGTTCGGTTTGAACAGGTTTAACTGTAATTTAAAGAAAATTTTTGAATAACAAAAATTTAGAAAGTTTTTCCTTTTTGTCGCCACGTTGGATGCATAAGTGCAGTTAAACTCAACTTGTTTTACTGACGGCTAGCATTTAAATTTTTTTTTTCCTGAACAATTCTAATTTCTTTATGCCTTTGTTTAATAATTCATTACTACAATCTAGTATTTATAGGACATTTTATCAGACTTGTTTGTACCTCATATTTCAATATGGTTCATTCTTTTACATAAATAAGGCCGTTAGTTTTCTTGTTTAAATTGCTTTACATTGTCATTTTGGGGCCTTTTATAGCTGACTATGTGGTATGGGCTTTGCTCATTGTTGAAGGCCATACAGTGTCCTATAGTTGTTAATTTCTGTGTCATTTTGGTCTCTTGTGGAGAGTTGTCTCATTGGCAATCATACCACATATTTTTTTTTTAATTAGTCAAATAGGAAAATCAACCAGTTCAACCTCAAAATGAAGCAAGGGCAACAACTCAGACTCCAATTACTTCAAATCAAAACCTTTTGTATTGAAATTCTTGATATTCACAGATTTCATATGCTGAAAAACTATTGATCATTTATAACAATCAGCAAAGTTTCTTGATCCAAAATATATTTTACACTAAAATTCTCCAAATAGTTTTTCTTTAGAATTGAGAAAGTATTGAAAACAAGTATTATATTTACAAATTTGCAAACAGTATTTATTTTAAATGGATTTCATCATGCATTTTACTTGTTAAGCCTTTTTTCCAAATCAATTTGCTTTCACACTGTCAGACTGGAGTCTTTTTTGCCTTACATTCTTTGATTAGTTGTTTACATATATTTTGGGTGAGCAGACGGACGAGGTAATATAGCCCCACTATAATTTACTTACTTTGTAATACAATATTCTACAAATATTTTTAATAATGGCAGGTATTTCTTGGATCTTCTCTCGACATCCTTCAAACTGTGAAGCTACAGCATAACATTTCACCACATGTGTACACACCTATAACACAAAATCAAAGTCACGAGAGCACTGTAAGGCAGCTTACTTATATAGTTATTGGTGTAAGACAATGCAAAACTTTAATACTTATTATTCAGCAAGATATTTTTTTTACATCTAGCTTTATCAAAACAAAATAAGAAATGTTATTAACTTGTTCGAATTGTCCCAAAACAGCTATAAGCAGAGCAGCAGAAGCTTTAAATTGTTATTTTTTTACAATAAATAGTAAAGGCTGTTACATCTAAAATCCCTGTCTCTAGCAATCGAATATGAGAAGCAAAAAATTTGACTTAGTTCTTACTTATATTTTGCCAAAGGAGTCAAAAACAAGGGAAGATTAAAAATTAACATTGGACCATTTTTTAAAATTCATTAACATATCTATGCATGGCAAGATTTTCAGTAACAAACTCTTGACTTTTAACCGCAGTCAAAATTACATGTACTTTTCTTTTTATTTATATATTCCTGGTATGGCGTTCATTATCACTGAACTAGTATATATTTGTTTAGAGGCAAGTTGAAGGACGCCTCCGGGTGCGGGAATTTCTCGCTACATTGAAGACCTGTTGGCGACCTTCTGCTGTTGTTTTTTTCTATGGTCGGGTTGTTGTCTCTTTGGCACATTCCCCATTTCCATTCTCAATTTTAAATTTTATGTGTTAACGTTTTAAAATGATGATAGTAAATCCAGAAAGACCCCAAAGGCACACAAAATTTATAAGTGTTATTTTCATCTTGTAGTAGACTAATCCCAGCTGATTCAAAATTGGAATACCAGTAAGGAATGGCATTTTCTCTGATTTTGTTTCTTTTGCAGATCTCTTACATTTTATTGAAGAAGTACTTGGTACCGTTTTTCTTTTGCAGGTATTTAACATATTAATGAATCAGTCCTAGATTCCCTTTTCCATTTTATTATTTTCTAACTCGAGGCTTACCTGTACTGCTGTATCTTCATGTTTACTTGATTGGTTGAGAACATTCATACATCTGTCAAATGCTTCTTGTAACACCTACATAAACAGAACAAATAAGTGTTATTAATATTTTATAGTGAGTCTTGTTGTGATGTTACACTATTGTTTTAGATAAGGGAGAACTTGTTTAGTACCATTTTAAAATTTGTTTACACATCCTAAAGCAGGAATCTAATGTTCAGTAGTTGTCATTTGTTGGTGTGGTTCATAAGAGTTGTCTCATTGGCACTCATACCACGCCAGTTTGATCATTAAAGTCAAGATCTTTGCAAAGTAAAAAGCTGAGCTTGATTTTCATGTTGGACAATTACCTGAATACCATGTTCCCTTCGTAACTCCTCTGCATTTAAGGCAGAACAGTTGACAGTATGGTATGCTAACTCGGTTGCTGCTGCCAGTAATGGTGCCGACTTTGAGAACAGCTGGTCATCGTTAGTCTCCATTCTAATTGTTTTGATCAACATTGGATATCCAGCATATTTGTATGGTTGTAATTCTGTAAAGGAAATATACATAAATAAAATTCAAACATAAGAAAGCAATAATATGGTTGTTTAACTTGATATATGCCTTTTTATGCATCTTTTTTTTTTAACTTTTGATTTTTTTATTTCCAACAATTACAACATATACATGATATACATACAATATAATACATATAAGATAAATACAATGTCATTTTTATAAATAAATCTTAATTGGAAATATTTTACATTTTCTATAGAAAAGATAAAGAAATAAAAAAATAAAAAAATAAAATTAAATAAAATAAAGAAATAAAGAAATAAAGAAGAAAAAATAAAAAACAAAAAACAAAAAAACAAAAACAAAACTCAAAAGGATTATCCAGTTACATCCCTATCTTTATTTTTAATATCACATAATTACATGTATGTTGAAAATTTTTTTTTTATATTTACGAGACATATTTCTTTCGTAACAGCCATCAACACTGATCAAGTACATAACATGGCAATAATATTTTCTTTAATAAAGATTATAATTAAGTAGTCCTAAGTAATTGTAACAACAACAAAAAAGACATTAGTCAGTATACAATAACAGTTTTTCAAAAACATTCCATACATTGTCAAATTCAGTTATCTTTTTATTTTTTACAGCTATCATACTCTCTAATTTATACATATCTTTCAGTTTTATTATAACTGCTTGCAATGAGAGATTCTTTTTAAAGCATCTAGAATTATACATATATTGTTTAATATAAAGAAAAATCATGTTATATGGGTTGTTGGGAAATATCTTGGATAAGTCTCCAAAAAGAAAGTTTAATTTATTCATTGGGAGACTTATTCCACCGGAAAGGAACCAGTTATCAACATCCTGTAGAAAATCTTGTACAGTATTGCAATTCCAAAATAGGTGTTCTATAGACTCATTATCTGATTTACAAAATGTACACAAAGGATCATCAGTCAATTTTATTTTTACTAAATACTGATTTGTGGCAATAATGCAATGATTAATCCTATATTGCAGCCACTGTAATTTACTATTTTTAGTAACAGCAAAAGGCAGTCTGAAAATCTTTTTCCAGTTCAGGTTCTGTTCACCTAAAATTTTAACCCACTTAAGCTGTCCAGTAGGAATAACATTATTTCTTGTCAGTACAGAATACATATCTTTTGATCCTTTACAATGTTTTAAAAATATTTGTAGACATGATGGTATAAAAGGACAAACTAATTTGTAAGATCCTTTAGGGAAAGATTTTGATGCCTCTTTCACTGCCGAAATAACACTGTTAAATTTAAGAAAATCTGTGTTAATGTTATATTTTTGATTAAATTGGTCAAATGAAATATACAATCCATTTTGGTCAACTATATCATTTACAAATCTAATACCACTTTTGAACCAATCTTGATAAATTACTGATTTATGACCAATCTTAATATTATTGTTTAGCCATAGTGGATTTGATAAAAATGAATCATAAGTAAAATTTCTTTCTTTTTGAATAATCATTTCCCAGGATCTTAGTACATCTTTCCAAAAATGGTTGTTAACTGTCATATACAGTTGTCTAATATAATCAACACCACAACTAAACAACTTTCTTTTATCTATGTTTGACATGAAAATATTTTGCCATTTACTATCTCTCTGCAAAATCCTCCTAATCCATGTGGATTTAAGTGCTATAATGAACATATTCAAATCAAGCATTTTCAAACCACCCTCCAAGTAATCTTTGATTAGAATATCCTTCTTAACTCTATGTATAGGTGAGTTCCATATGTATGAATAAATAAGTTCATTTATTCTCTTAATAATATCATCTGAAGGATTTGGCAGAGAGATAATGAGATGGTTTACAATAGGCAAGACTAGAGTTTTAATCACAGTTATTCTCCCTATAACAGTTAGATTCCTTTTAGACCACTGATTTAAAGTATTTTTAATCTGTACAATTCTTTCAGAATAATTTATCTTAACAATTTTTTCAAGATCTACATCAAAATTAATTCCTAGTAATTTAAAAGAAGTTTCACCCCAGGACAGATTTCTGTTAGGACATAATGTATCTGTACTATATTTTTTGCTCCCAAACCAAATAACTTGTGTTTTTGTGAAGTTAATATTCAGTCCAGATATTTTTGCAAACCAATCTAATTCTAATAATGATTCTTGTAAAGATTTTTCACTCCCATCCAAAATCAAAGAGGTGTCATCAGCAAATTGTGACAATTTATGCTCAACCCGTGTGACCTCTATGCCACTAATGTCGCTATTTCCCCTTATTTTCAATGCCAGAATCTCAACACATAAAATAAAAAGATATGGAGACAAGGGGTCCCCTTGTCTACAACCTCTTCCAATAGTAAAAAAATCTGAAAGGTTCCCCCCCTGGATGACAGCAGAGTTGATATTATTGTAAAAAACTTTAACCCAATTGATGATAGATTCGCCAAAATTGAAAAATTTCAAAACATTTATCAAAAAATCCCATGATATTGAATCGAAAGCTTTTTCGAAATCAATCAAAAGTAATAACCCTGGTATTTCATGTTCCTCTGTGTACTGTAATATATCATAAATGAGTCTTATATTTTCCCCAATATACCTTCCACTAATAAAACCAGTCTGATCAAAATTTATCAGTTTATCAAGGACACTCTTAAATCTGTTTGCAATAGCTGCTGATCCAATTTTATACACAGTATTTAGTAAAGATATAGGGCGCCAGTTTTTTAAAAAGTGGCGGGGTTTATTCCCTTTTGGCAAACAAGTAATAATTCCTTGTTTTTGTGTAACAGATAGTTCCCCTGTTTTTTCACCATAATTTAAAGAATTTACAATAAAAATTTGAAGATCCTTCCAAAAAAATTTATAGAACTCTGCTGAAAAACCATCCGTTCCAGGAGTTTTGTTGTTTTTCATTTTTTTTAATGCTTCTCCAGCTTCTTTAACAGTAATTGTACCTTCCAAGTTTTCTTTTTCCAGAGACGAAAGTATAGGAACATTTAAATTTTTCAAGTCTTTTTTAAGATCACTTAAAGTACTTTTAGTATCCCTTTTTTTATAAAGATTGTCATAAAAATATTTAACTTCATTCAAAATATCTTTTTGTTTTGTTATAATTTCCCCATTTTCTTTCTCTACTTTGGGAATAATTTTACTCATAAAATTTCGTGATTCTAATCCACAGAAATAATTAGTAGGTTTTCCCCCTTCCTGTATCCATTGGACACGGGATCTTACTAATTTCCCTTTCAATTTTTGTGTTCGTAAACTTTCAAGCTCATGTTTTTTTGCTTCTAATGCATTAATGGAATGTTCATCAACTCTTTCCTCTAATTGAGTTATTTCATTTCGAAGATTTATTTCCCTTTTTTCATCTTGCTTTTTTTTATAACTTGAATATGAAATTGTCTTCCCCCTAATTTCCATAAGAAGAGTCTCAAGCAAAAGCTGACAGTTAATTCTAAAATGAATGTCTGTATTATCTATTTTGTCAATATTTTCCATATTATAAACTAAAGCACAATATTGTTTTTTCACTTCCTGAATTTTTTGCTTAATAGTATTTATATAGTCTATATCATATAATAAAGAGTTGTTAAACTTCCACAAACCTTTTCCCCTAATGAAAGGGTTAAATTCTAAATCTAGCAAAATCATAGAGTGATCTGACCGATAGCTTGGAAGTACATTACAATTTTTTAGACTGTTTAAAAAGTTTTCAGTGAGAAGAAAAAAGTCTAATCTAGCCTGTTTAAAAGGATTTCTTTTCCTCCAAGTGTATCGCTGTACATCTGGAAAAAGTTCTCTATACGGGTCTATCAAATTTCTTTCTTCAATAAATTCCAATACTTTTTCCCTAGCTTTGGGATTGTTAATATTCACATAGTTGCAATAATCTATACATGGGTTTTGGACAAGATTGAAATCACCACAAATAACAAAGTATTCATTTTCAAAATCATCAATAACAGACATAATATTAGAAAAAAAATCAGGATTGTCTGTATTTGGTCCGTATAGACATACAAGAGTTATCTTTCTATTTTCTACAAGAATATCTAAAATTAAATAGTTTCCATTTATATCTTTTTTTTCTTTCAACACTTTGCATTCAAAATTATTATTGAACAAAATAGCTACACCTCTAGAGTTTGAGCTAACAGATGAAAAATAACACTCATAACCCCACATAGATCTCACTATGTTTTCTATATCATTTGTAAAATGAGTATCCTGAATACAATATATATTACAGTTCTTTGACTTCAGCATATCAAATACGTCTCTTCTTTTTAATGTGTTACGGAGGCCTTGACAATTAACAGACAAAATCTTTAATGAACTCATTGATAGAAAAAAGTTTGCATCCAAATTACATCAAGTAGTTGAATGAAAGAAATAAATATAATTTTCCAATAATGATGTAAACATAGAAAAGTAATCAGAATGGGGATGTCAAACAGGATAATTTTCAAAGGAGTGTTTAAAAATAAACGAAAAAAAATAGAACAATAAATGAGAAAAAGTTTTAAAAAATATTCAATGGATTGAATATGACAATTGCGATAAAGCATTTTCATAATTATGAACAATGTTTCACAATTTTTTAGTTTTTACAGAATAATATCTTTACATTAACATTTGCCATAAGTGTCACTTATAATTGTAATTGTGAGAAGTATATATTTACATGTTCAATTATAAGAATAATAGAAATAAGTGACTCAAGGGAGATAACAAAAAATACAAGTTAAGTCACATGAAACATTATAAATGTCATGATTGTATATGCTTAGGTTTTAAGTATACTAATTTTACCATAAAGTTTCTATATAATATAAATTATCATCAATATTTCTTATTATTATAAAATAGTAATGTATAAACATAATCTACAGCAGAAATACTTGGACATATTGATTCAAGGGAGATAATACAAAATTAAAAAAAAAAAACCAAACAAAATACAACAACATTGAGTCACATTCAAAATAGGTAGTTAAACTATTTCTTATTTCTAGATATAAATTTTTATAATTTTACAGTTACTATTTAAGGTGTCAAAATGAGTACTTGAAAAAACATTTTCTATTAATTTCAGTTAAAACCAAGAGTTTCAATACATTTTGTCTATTTTCTGTTTTGTAACCTTGTCCTTATATTATCAAATAAGTTAAACTTCAGTTGTAAACCATCTTCCATTCTACCATATACTCCAGAGTTGTAAAACCATACAGATTCAAAACAGTTCATGTCTCTCAGTTTACTAATCAGCTGCATGTTTCTCCAGGTAACGTCGTCACTAATGCGTACTTTGTTATTCAAGTTTTTTCTCTCTACCATCACTTTTCTTTTCACATCGCTATTGAACAGTCTAACTATCATTGGTTTTGGTCCAGGTTTGTCTGATGGTAAGCGGTGGATTGCAACAACATCCCTCTCTTCAAGGTGAACATTCAGATCCCTTCTCACAGTTTCTATAAAGTCTGATCTCAAATTCTGATCCTCATGTCTAGGAAAGTTCATGACTTTGATGTTGTTTTTCCTAGAATATTGTTCATTATAGTTTGCACTAGTTAATGCCTCTTGGTTCATTCTGGTTGAATCCTCTAAGCCTTTTTTGTTTTTAATAACTACATCTCTGGTTTGGTCAATTTGTTTTCTAAGTTCTTCATTTTCTATTGATAAGGCTTCAAACTTGTTTTGCATCTCTTGCATTTCTTTCTGTACTGTTGTTAATTTAGTGTTAAGTTTCTTATCCATCGTTGATTCAAATCTTTGAAATAGTTTGGTCACAATAGAGGTAACAATTATTTCTAAATCATGTGTTCTTACAAGATCTTTTGTTAGTATGTCAAGATCATCTTTTTTGGTTATCCCCTGAAGGTTTGTTTTGATTTCATCAAGGTCCTTTTGTAGACTATTTAATCCACTAGTGTCCATGCTATTGTCTGACTCACTAGACAACTCTGAATGAGTTCTTTTAGGTAATTTAGGTTGTGTTCTAGCTTTTGTTTTATCTAAATCCTTTCTGGCTGACAATAGTGTTTGAACAGTATTAGTGTTAGTAGATTTTTTTTCCTTAGGATTTTGTCCAGTTTTATTACTTGGTAAAGAATTGCCTCCAGGCATAATGTTGTTTGTCAATTTAACTGCTCACAATAGAAAATCAATAATTCAACTCTAAAGATCCAAAAGAAAAATCTTTAAAAGCTCATAGGTAGGTAATTCCACATCAAATTTCTTCAAAACAAATATATTAAGAATCCAAATTCACTTCTTCATCCTTTGGTATTGTTTTTAATTACTGGCACTTTGAAAAAATAACTATATTCTGCAAAAACTGAGGAGCTGATTTTTATGGTGTTAACAGCTCGGCGGCCATATTTTTATGCATCTTAGTTAAATATTTAAAAAAGTAAAAAGACCTTTTAACAGGCTATTATTTGAACTTGGAATTATTTTTAATTATGGAATTTGTTTGATTTCTTGTTATTGAATTTTTTAATAAATTCCATGTTTATTATGTACTGAAATGTTCTGTGCTGCGCACAACACTTTCTGTTACAAAGAAAATAGTATATTTTCAATAGAATGTACTGTGCCGCGCACAACACCAAAATACCAAAATACATTGTATGGAAAGTGTTATTAACCGCTCAAAAGATTATAATACAAATAAACATGGAATTTATTAAAAATTTTAAACACAAGAAATTATGCAAATTCCATAATTGAAAATAATTCCAAGTTCAAATAATAGATATAGGAAGATGTGGTGTGAGTTCCAATTTTTTGTTTTTCTTCTGATTATTTTTTTCTTTTTTCTTCTGCCGTCTGAGATGCTTTTTTGTCTTACAACATATCGAATGGATTTTTGGCCAATGATGTTGTACAGTAATGGGGGTTCAAAACTCACCCTGTGTGATGGAACACTTATTCTTATAGGAGTTATCTCCCCATGTCCCCTTTTTCTTGTTATCGCTATATCTTTAAAACCGTAAAAGATTTTACCAAACTGTTTTCACCAAATTGTTCGTCTACTCCTAAGAATGATTTGGTTAATTTTGACTGGAGTGATCGGAAGGCTTCTTATGGGAGTTATTTCCCTTTGAAAATTTAAGATAGACAATTTGTTGGATAAATTCATACGTTATAAGTCGTAGAGGCCTAAAGTCTTTTGATATGAAGTCCTTGGTCTATTTGAAGGAAATTGAGGTCAAGGTCAAAGGTCAAGGTCATGTAATAAATTTTTGAATTTTGCTTGTTATCGTTATTCCATAGAAACTGTGACAGTAAATGATATGATGTGTTTTGCCAAATAACTGTTTACAATAAGGCGCAACTTCAACCTATTTCAGTCAAAGTGTTTTGGATAACCCTTATAGAAGTTTTCTCCCCTTATGTATTTCAAATCAGTATTTCTCAACAACCATAGAAGTGATTGACCTCCGGTCTTACGTTTTGATTTCACTGACCTATGACCTTGAAATTGAGATCAAGGTCGAAGGTCAAGGTCATGTTATAAATTTTGAATTTTGCTGGTTATCATTATTCAAAAGAAACTGTTACAGTTGATGATATGATTTGTTTGCCAAATTACTGCTTACAAAATGGCACAACCTCAACCTATTTCAGTCGATGTGTTTTGGTTAACCATTATAGTTTTCTCCCCTTATGTATTTGAAATCAGTATTTCTCCACAACCATACAAATGATTGACCTGGGGTCTTTTGATTTGAGATCACTAACCTATGACCTTGAAATTGAGGTCAAGGTCAAAGGTCAATTTGATGTTCTATATTTTTAGCTTTGCTATAAATTATTTTCTGTTCATAATAAAACAATTAAGTCTTCTGTATATACCTATTAATCTTATTTTTTTTATATTAATTTGAAGAACCAAATTACATCAACAAGGAGGGACATTTTCTATCATCGTTTTTTTAAATTTCATTCTTATTATCGAGGTGAAAAGACCTTCAATTGTTCTCTGAAGAATTGGTTTTTAATTATTTTTATTGTTATTAAGATACTAGTGGTACTTGTACATTCTGTCATTATTGTTAATGATATTCTAGTATTCTTGTCTTTTAATTTTGTCCATTGTAAAACTTGTTTGTTGCTTGTCTTTCATTTTTGCTATCTACATAGAAAATGCCTGTACCAAGTCAGTCATTAATTCGTTTGATGTGTTTGGGCTTTTGATTTTGTCATTTGATTAAGACTTTCCGTTATGAATTTTTTCTCCCGAGTTCAGAATTTTTGTGATTTACTTTATACTACTTTAAAAGTAGGTTGGAGTGATCTAATTTTGCTGGAATGAAAATACACCCCTATAAGTGAGCATCCCAAAAGTAGATATAAAACAATTACAGCTATTGTGACATTTATCTCTACAAGTATATTTATTCTTTATTAAGGTGCTACCCAACACTTTCACTAAAATTAATTTGGCTCGTTTAATTTTCATAAATTTTTTACAAAGCATTTACTTTGACCCTTTAACAAAATATAACCAGATGCTCCGCAGGGCGTAGCTTTATACGACCGCAGAGGTTGAGCCCTGAACGGTTGGGGCAAGTATGGACACGACATTCAAGCTGGATTCAGCTCTAAATTTGGATTGTGATTAAATAGTTGACACAGCATAGGTTTCTGACACAGAATGAATGTGTTCTAATGAACTTAAAATTTTTGTTTTCTCTTAGAGCAATTCACTATGCTGTTGAATATTAATCCTCTCAAAAAAATGTTTGAAGAAATTTTCTTTTTTATTTATGAAATTTCAAATGAGAACCAGATGCTCCGCAGGGCGTAGCTTTATACGACCGCAGAGGTTGAACCCTGAACGGTTAGGGCAAGTATGGACACAACATTCAAGCTGGATTCAGCTCTAAATTTGGATTGTGATTAAATAGTTGACACAGCATAGGTTTCTGACACAGAATGAATGTGTTCTAATGAACTTAAAATTTTTGTTTCTCTTAGAGCAATTCACTATGCTGTTGAATATTAATCCTCTCAAAAAAATGTTTGAAGAAATTTTCTTTTTTATTTATGAAATTTCAAATGAGAAAAATTGAACCCAATTTTTTTAATCACATCCCCCTTTCCCTTATTCCAAAACTAATCTCAATTAAAATTTCTAATGGAGTTTGCAACAATAACTACTCATTTAAATACATCATAAAATATTAAGATGTAAAAAAACTGCTTGTTATCACTGAATGGTAAAGATTATTTTAATTTATCAGTTGGTAGTAAAAAGTGAATATACATTGTATATTGTATATAACAAAGATTTAAGTTGATTCTGGACAAAGAAAGATAACTCCAATTAAAAAAAAATCTTGCTATTGCACAATATTTTGCAATTAGATCTTTCTTGCTTACTATTCTGGACAAAGAAAGATAACTCTAATTAAAAAAAAATTTGATATTTCACAATATTGTGCAATTAGATATTTCTTGCCATTGCGCAATACTGTGCAATTGAAAAGACTTGCTATTGCACAATACTTAATATAATAATTTTAGATCCTGATTTGGACCAACTTGAAAACTGGGCCCATAATAAAAAATCTAAGTACATTTTTGGATTCAGCATATCAAAGAACTTCAAGATTTCAATTTTTGTTAAAATCAGACTAAGTTTAATTTTGGACCCTTTGGACTTTAGTGTAGACCAATTTGAAAACAGGACCAAAAATGAAGAATCTACATACACAGTTAGATTTGGTATATCAAAGAACCCCATTTATTCAATTTTTGATGAAATCAAACAAAGTTTAATTTTGGACCCCGATTTGGACCAACTTGAAAACTGGGCCAATAATCAAGAATCTAAGTACATTTTTAGATTCAGCATATCAAAGAACCTAACTGATTCATTTTTTGTCAAAATCAAACTAAGTTTAATTTTGGACCCTTTGGACCTTAATGTAGACCAATTTGAAAACGGGACCAAAAGTTAAGAATCTACATACACAGTCATGACAGTTAGATTCAGCATATCAAAGAACCCCAATTATTCAATTTTGATGAAATCAAACAAAAGTTTAATTTTGGACCCTTTGGGCCCCTTATTATGTTGGGACCAAAACTCCCAAAATCAAACCCAACCTTTCTTTTATGGTCATAAACCTTGTGTTTAAATTTCATAGATTTCTATTTACTTATACTAACGTTATGGTGCGAAAACCAAGAAAAATGCTTATTTGGGTCCCTTTTTGGCCCCTAATTCCTAAACTGTTGGGACCTAAACTCCCAAAATCAATACCAACCTTCCTTTTGTAGTCATTAACATTGTGTTTAAATTTCATTGATTTCTATTTACTTAAACTAATGTTATTGTGCGAAAACCAAGAATAATGCTTATTTGGGCCCTTTTTTGGCCCCTAATTCCTAAACTGTTGAGACCAAAACTCCCAAAATCAATCCAAACCGTTCTTTTGTGGTCATAAACCTTGTGTCAAAATTTCATAGATTTCTATTAACTTAAACTAAAGTTATAGTGCGAAAACCAAGAAAATGCTTATTTGGGCCCTTTTTGGCCCCTAATTCCTAAAATGTTGGGACCAAAACTCCCAAAATTAATACCAACCTTCCTTTTGTGGTCATAAACCTTGTGTTAAAATTTCATAGATTTCCATTCACTTTTACTAAAGTTAGAGTGCGAAAACTAAAAGTATTCGGACGCCGGAAGACGACGACGACGACGACGACGACGCCGACGCCAACGTGATAGCAATATACGACGAAAATTTTTTCAAAATTTGCGGTCGTATAAAAAAGCTTCATCAGCAACATTTTATATTGGCAAATTTCCAATGAAGTCATTAACATAAAGTTATTGGCAAATAAAAATAGAAAATGACATCATAGTCATGTCTGGCAAATTTCCAACATATATTATCAACTACTATTCTATACAAAGAAAGATAACTCCAATTGAAAATTAATTGCTATTACACAATATTGTGCAATTAGATATTTCTTGCTATTGTGCAATACTGTGCAATTGAAAATTTCTTGCTATTGCACAATATTTCATATGGAATCCTGATTTGGACCAACTTGAAAACTGGGCCCATAATCAAAAATCAAAGTACATATTTAGATAAAGCATATCAAATAAGCCCAAGAATTATTCAATTTTTGATGAAATCAAACAAAGTTTAATTTTAGACCCCCATTTGGACCAACTTGAAAACTAGGCCAATAATTAAAAATCTAAGTACATTTTTAAATTCAGCATATCAAAGAACCCCAAGGATTCAATTTTTGTTAAAATCAAACTAAGTTTAATTTTGGACCCTTTGGACCTTAATGTAGACCAATTTGAAAACGGGACCAAAAGTTAAGAATCTACATACATAGTTAGATTCGGCATATCAAAGAACCCCAATTATTCAATTTTTGATGAAATCACACAAAGTTCAATTTTGGACCCTTTGGGCCCCTTATTCCTAAACTGTTAGGACCAAAACTCCCAAAATCAATACCAACCTTCCTTTTGTGGTCATAAACATTGTGTTTAAATTTCATTGATTTCTATTTACTTAAACTAAAGTTATTGTGCGAAAACCTAGAATAATGCTTATTTGGGCCCTTTTTTGGCCCCTAATTCCTAAACTGTTGGAACCAAAACTCCCAAAATCAATCCCAACCTTTCTTTTGTGGTCATAAACCTTGTGTCAAAATTTCATAGATTTCTATTAACTTAAACTAAAGTTATAGTGTGAAAACCAAGAAAATGCTTATTTGGGCCCTTTTTGGCCCCTAATTCCTAAAATGTTGGGACCAAAACTCCCATAATCAATACCAACCTTCCTTTTGTGGTCATAAACCTTGTGTTAAAATTTCATAGATTTCCATTCACTTTTACTAAAGTTAGAGTGCGAAAACTAAAAGTATTCGGACGCCGGACGACGACGACGACGACGCCGACGCCGACGCCAACGTGATAGCAATATACGACGAAAAATTTTTCAAATTTTGCGGTCGTATAAAAATTGAACCCAATTTTTTTAATCACATCCCCCTTTCCCTTATTCCAAAACTAATCTCAATTAAAATTTCTAATGGAGTTTGCAACAATAACTACTCATTTAAATACATCATAAAATATTAAGATGTAAAAAAACTGCTTGTTATCACTGAATGGTAAAGATTATTTTAATTTATCAGTTGGTAGTAAAAAGTGAATATACATTGTATATTGTATATAACAAAGATTTAAGTTGATTCTGGACAAAGAAAGATAACTCCAATTAAAAAAAAATCTTGCTATTGCACAATAATTTGCAATTAGATCTTTCTTGCTTACTATTCTGGACAAAGAAAGATAACTCTAATTAAAAAAAAATTTGCTATTTCACAATATTGTGCAATTAGATATTTCTTGTCATTGCGCAATACTGTGCAATTGAAAAGACTTGCTATTGCACAATACTTAGTATAATAATTTTGGACCAACTTGAAAACTGGGCCAATAATCAAGAATCTAAGTACATTTTTAGATTCAGCATATCAAAGAACCCCAATTATTCAATTTTGATGAAATCAAACAAAGTTTAATTTTGGACCCTTTGGGCCCCTTATTCTGTTGGGACCAAAACTCCCAAAATCAATACCAACCTTCCTTTTATGGTCATAAACCTTGTGTTTAAATTTCATAGATTTCTATTTACTTATACTAACGTTATGGTGCGAAAACCAAGAAAAATGCTTATTTGGGTCCCTTTTTGGCCCCTAATTCCTAAACTGTTGGGACCTAAACTCCCAAAATCAATACCAACCTTCCTTTTGTAGTCATTAACATTGTGTTTAAATTTCATTGATTTCTATTTACTTAAACTAAAGTTATTGTGCGAAAACCAAGAATAATGCTTATTTGGGCCCTTTTTTGGCCCCTAATTCCTAAACTGTTGAAACCAAAACTCCCAAAATCAATCCCAACCGTTCTTTTGTGGTCATAAACCTTGTGTCAAAATTTCATAGATTTCTATTAACTTAAACTAAAGTTATAGTGCGAAAACCAAGAAAATGCTTATTTGGGCCCTTTTTGGCCCCTAATTCCTAAAATGTTGGGACCAAAACTCCCAAAATCAATACCAACCTTCCTTTTGTGGTCATAAACCTTGTGTTAAAATTTCATAGATTTCCATTCACTTTTACTAAAGTTAGAGTGCGAAAACTAAAAGTATTCGGACGACGACGACGACGACGACGACGCAGACGACGACGCCAACGTGATAGCAATATACGACGAAAAAATTTTTCAAATTTTGCGGTCGTATAAAAATAAAAAAAAAAAAATGTAACAAACCGTTTTGTCAGAAAAATTACACTGGTTATATAGCAGTTTGACAGACACTTATTTTGATCACTGAGAAGCTTAATATTCCCTCAAAAACATGACGTTATTAAAACGTTTAGCTGATTTTACAGAGTTATCTCCCTGTAGTGTTAAGTACCCCCTTAATAAGAAAATACAACAAGTATACAAATTATATTGTTATGCTGTGGATTCATTTATTTTCGTGGGTATCAATTTTCGTGGATTGCTGAAATTTTGCATATTTGCGGATATTTAATTTCATGGTTGTGCCAATCTCTGTATACAAAACCTATTTAATAAGTGTATTCGTTGAACATTTGAATTCGTGGTTCACCTGTACCCACGAAACCCACGAAAATTGGTATCCAACGAATAATAATGAATCCACAGTAGTAGTTTATGTGGGTCAAATATAAACTAGCAATCATAATGAACATGAAATAACTTTTTGGCATGAAGTATTGGTACAAAGTTGTAAAGTTGCAAAAAATTACCCCTTATCAACCCTCCCTGATACTATTTTTCTTACATCAAAAATAACCTTGTGATAAACTGATGAATTTCTGCCAGAACATTTAAGCTCAAATGGGGAACCTTTTTTGTGTGATGACATTCAAAAGCATCATTGCTACTCTCTACCATTGTAAATTCAGAAATTATTGCAAATTTTAATAAATGCAAATTAATATGAGACAATATCAGGCATGCAAAAAAAGTCACATTCATAATTTCAGTAGTGATTTTCCTAAATAATATTTTTGAAATCGCAATTATTAGATTCCAAATTTATGTTAGAGGTCAAGGCAATAAAATAAATATATGCATGCATGAATTTCTGAGTTTACAACATTTTAAACAAACAAGACTTATCTATTGTTGTCAATTCTATATTTGTCTTACCTTCTTTATGCCTTTTAAATAAAATAGACTGTGCTTTAAGTATCAACACTATATTCTGGGGGTCCGGACCATCTTTTAATCTGGATTTACTACATAAAAATTCATATGCTGTGTTCACTTTCTCAAACATATCCTGAAAAGAAATTGATAAAGAAAAATTAAAGAAACTTTTTAACATTGCCATATATGAAGCGGGTGGTTTGGCTAGCCACAAAACCAGGTTCAACTCTCCATTTATTCTTAAAATGTCCTGTACCAAGTCAGGAAAATATCAGTTGTTATCTTATAGGTTGATTCTGTGTGTGTTGCATTGTCGTTTGTTCTTTGTTAATATCAGTGTTTCTGTTGTTTTATTGCTTTCCTCTTATATATAGTTGGTGTGTTTCACTTGGTTTTAGTTTGTAACCTGGATTTGTTTTCTCTCAATTGGTTTATGACTTTCGAACAGCGCTATACTACTGTTGCCTTTATTTTTTGTCATATGTTACTATGAAACTGACAAACCTTATCATAATTGAACACTTTATCATAAATAATCAAAATATTAACAAATAGTACATATTTTCTTGATTAACTTTGGAAAGAGTTCATAAACATGAAGCCTTATGTTGAGTTTTATGAACTATTGTTTGTCTGTTGATCTCCCCCTTTTTTGCCATGGTGTTGTCAGTTTGTTTTCTATGTTTAAATGTTTCCTTTGGTATCTTTCGCCTCACTTTTTGAAAATATAAAAAAAAATGAGTTATAACACTCTAGATATCACTAGTTACAACCAACTTTTATATACTGTAAATTCAGAAATTAAAGCGAGGTTTTTATTTTTGCGAAGAATGCGACTGACTTGTAAATGCAATAATTTAAATTCGCATTTTGAAATATTTTATATGAATTTAACAGGATTTTTCTCAAAATCGTAAAAATTAAAATCGCATTTAAGTCTAAAATGACAAAATCGCAATAATAAATGCAAGCAATAATTTCTGAATTTACAGTATATCAATCCTTGAAAATTGAAGAATCCACAATATTCTATCTATACAGTACTATGACTGAAGAATTACCATGGTCAGTCAGCAAAACTTTATTCATGACTGCCATATCAACAATACATATTCAGCATACACCTTCGGCTGTTGTCTGCTCTATGGTCAGGTTGTTGTCGCTTTGACACATTCCCCACTTCCTTTCAATTTTATTATTATCTACATGTACGTGTATATGAGAGTGCATAATATTGTACATAGCTATTTCTTACCCTGCCCTCAGGATTTTTATCTGGATGGTATTTCTGGGCTAGTTTGAAGTAAGCTTTTCTAATCTTTGCCTCATCATGACTGAAATTATATAAGATAAGATCGATAAGATAATTGACATCATAACAATCAAACAGTGTGTTATGTAATTTGCCGTTTCATCATCTAATGCTTTCTGGGTATTATTCTTAAAAGGGTACACCAAATGCTGTGTATGGTTAAGAGTGTTCTAAACAATGGAGATTCATCCATTGGCTTAACGTTATTTTTATTTTAGTGTACGAACAGTGAGATTACCCATAGTCCTTTAGATTCTGAAATGGCGATTTTTGTTCACATGTGATACATTATTTTGTAACTTGAATATCTGAGAATATATTTCATTGTTAAATCTGGAAATATTCATGGATAGGACGTTTAGAATGTTTTGATCAATGCACTATATTTTGTGTATATCAAAAGTAGTAAAAAAACTATAAAAATATTTAGAAATTAAGTCAGTACCATAGGGTTTTGATTAAATTTCATGCCATCTTTACCCAAAAATGTATAGTACAAACAATATTAGTTTATAATTCTAAGACATACCCTCCAACACCTTTCTGTAAATGTAAAACTGTCAGAGCATCATCTATAGACATGGTTGGTGCTTTCTTATCTACTTCCTTCTTCCAGGCTTCTAATATATCTTTTAATAATTTAACCTGTTTTAAAAAAAAGTAGTCAACAATAAAATGATATTTTAAAATAAATTGTGTAGTTATAACAATAAATTAATGTTTTCTACACAAATCTCCATCTTCTATGGTTGTAGGTGTTTTAAAGCTACTTTTAAGCTAATTCATGGCAGCCAATCTTTATTACTTGAGGAAGCTAGAGTCCTGGAGAAAACCCCTACCTTTGATACTTGGCCACTGAGGCCCCTAGTCCTTTGTTTAAAGAAGATAAAAATTTAACTGAACAATGTTAAATGCAATATTAAGTGCTTTTGTTGTATGTTGACTCCAGTCAAAACAAGTGAAACTGAGAGCTACTGCTCACTGATGATACCCCCGCCGCAAGTGGATAATATTAATAGTGTAAAAATATGCAAGTGTTCGGTAAACAGGAAGTTGTCGAGTGATGAATCTGAAAACGCATCACACGGTATAGCTGACTTATATAAATCCTGAAACCAAATTTCAGAAATCCTTGTATTGTAGTTCCTGAGAAAAATGTGACGAAAATTTTCAACTTGGCAATCATGTGTAAAATCAGACAAGTGTTCGGTAAACAGGAAGTTGTCAAGAGATGAATCTGAAAACGCATCACACGGTATGGCTGACATATATATATGTTGATACCAAATTACAGAAAGGGTGGATGTCTAGTTCCTGAGAAAAATGTGACGAAAGTTTCATGGGACGGACTGACTGACGGACGGACGGACTGACGGACGGACGGACTGACAGACAGAGGTAAAACAGTATACCCCCCTTTTTTAAAGCGGGGGTATAAAAAGGCGATTTTTGTCAAACTAACTCGGCTTCCTTTTAAATGTCCAATTAAATGAGAACAGAGAATCATAATCAAAATTAAAAAAAAATAATTCTGCCATATTCTGTATTAGCCTGTCCAAAGTCCTAAGTCTGTAAAATTTCTTTGGTTATCCTCTGTTGCTGTATATAATATTTGATTTTTCGTTTTTGTTTTGGGCATAGGTCAGTACATTTCTTTCTTTAGTTTGAATTGTTTCACATTTGTAATTTCTAGACCTTAAGTAACTTGCAATGCAGTATGGATTTTTCTCATTGTTGAGGGTAAACTAGTGACCTATAAATACTAACTTCTATATGCTACAATCTGCAAATATTTAGTCAACAGATGTTTAAATCACAGATGCTTAACACATTGTCTTAAAATATAACTAATTAAAACACTTACTGGATCCTTAATAGGCCAATCGGGGAATTTTTGTTGATCACAGAGATGCTTGAGATAATATATATTACAAAACAGTTCATTTTCTAATTGTGGATAGTTTATGACTGGTATTGGACAATACTGATATAATGATCTTGTGTTGCTTTGAAGACGAGGGGAAAAGTCAGCGATGTGTGAAGCTATTTTCTCTATCATAAGTCGCCTGTAAAAAAAAAAACATTTGTGTTTAAATTTTTACAACTGATAATGTAAATATCTTTACTGTGCAAGACCTGTATAAGTAGTCACAGTCATTAAGGAGGTAGACCTAGGTTAAGGGAAATAACTCTTAAAATCATCAGTACGTTTGTGTCTTCTTCTTGTCTCCGTATGAGCCTCCTTTAAATAGGAGCACCACCATAGTTATGGCGTATAAAGGAGGACATTTGGAGCCTGTATCGGTACAGATTAATGTGAGCATTTGCGTACCCAATTCCCCAGCCAGGCCGTGACGGGTCTTATTACCAGAAAGTTAACCTTCCCAAAACATAAATACAATGCAATCAAATAAAACATACGAACTCACACACTCACCTGATTCGCTCAGTCCTCAAAGTATAAAAAGTGTATTTTTTTCTATGTATCAAATATCTTTTTTTAATATCTGTGTGTTTTGAATGGGAGAGGGTCACCCCGGATGCCCCACAAATGCCTTGGCAAAATACGTCTAAGGTAATAACGAGGAATCGGTTAGGACAAAATCTATCAAAACCGACACTACCAAATGCCCTGCTGTATCAAGGTAGAGGAAAGCCGAAAATCCTACTGAATAGGATCTCGGAAAGAAACTACCGAACCATTAGGAGAACAGCAAGAACTCTCAGACTTCAAATGATAGGTCTGATAGTTTCCATTGGAAACTACTAATGGTTCCCATATGGGCAGAGCACGTGTCTCAAACATACCTGAAAATATCTGCAGAGGTTTTCCTCAACAAGAAAATAATGACCGAAATTAAAAGTATATAATCTATGGATGATAAAATGCATCCAAGAAAGCAATTTAGAAGACTAATTTGGATGATGTTGATGGATTCTCTCTGCAAAAATTTCACGTCCGTTCTCATCGACACCCACTCTCTCAGCTAACAATGGCGGCCGTCAACCATTTTCATAAATATATTCTAAGCTTCTAGGTTATATAGATTATTTTCAATCTGTTTCAGGTAAATGCTTAAAATACATTGATGAACTTGACTTTTACAAACGCTTAACTGATTTAAAGAGTTATCTCCCTGAACCAAGGTAAATAAACACATTGTTGTCTTGCCATTTTTTTTTTTATTTGAAGAATTTGATTGTTTCTGTGCAATCTTTTTACAACTACTGTGGATACATTAATATTCGTTGGATACCAATGATAAACAACAAGTTTTCTGAAGGAATGTTTCCAAACTTTGCCAAAACCACAAATTTAAATATCCATGATTATGCAAGTTTTTTTCAATTCACGAAAAATTGGTACCCACGAAAATAAATGAATCCACAGTAGTATAAGATTCAGAATGACACATTGTACAAATAACAACTGCCTACTGTTAAAGAATGAGTGTTTTTTTTTTGCTGTCTCATTGACGTATACACATTGTATTCATACTGCGTTTTTGGGGTTGCCAATTTAGCTGATTGAAGAAATCAGCTATAAATATTCTACATAATTTTATATTTACATCTATGCATAGAAACTATTTCGTTTTAAATATGTAAATATTTCCAGTATATCATTTTTTGATGGGATTTGCTTTGGTGGTCTTACATCTTATAAATTCTATATAAATCATTTTGAAAAGAATTCCATTTAAACTGGTGAAAGGGGCCTAAAGCTAACAGTGAGGTGATAATTTTCTTTCTTTTTTTGAGGCTCTGTGCTCCATGTTGAAGGCCTCACTGTGACTTTTAGATGAAGAACAGCAATAAAAGCACTGTGCCTTTGCTATCTTTTTGTGCTTCTTGGTGCGCATGTATTGATGTTGTGTCAATAAGGAGATAATTGTATTGTATTTTAAGCTCTGACAGCATCAATTAGTGATTTGATGGTCTCAAATTAAGTTTACTGGTGACGCATCAATGAAGACAGTAAACTGGTATTTGTGACCATCAAATCACTAATTAATGACATTGGAGCTTAAAACACAATATTGTTATCTCCATTCTACTGAAACTGACAAACTACGTTAAAACATGTATTTAAAATCTGTCATATATCGTTTGTGCTAGTGCGTACCTTCCATAGCATCAATTGTCAACTGATGCCATGAAAATTAGTGACCATATCCAATCAAAATGAACGTTACAAACGTTGTTGCATTAGAATGATGGATACCGACTTTTGTTTTTTCTATCATATGGAATAATAATGCATTTTTACAGGATATAGATGACAAACTAATATCAACATGTAGATTTTTTCAATTCTTATATACTGTATGAAATTCACCATTACAACAAGACTAACCTCATTTCTGTATTCCAGATAGCTTCTGGAGTATCAAACTCTCCCAAGAATATCTGAGCAAATTTGTCTGCTGAGTAATTCTCTAAATAACACACCATGGCTTCTGGTAATATGTGACCGAGAACACTTCTGTTCATGATGTCTGAACTCTTTTTCTAAAGATGAGAAACACAGTAAATGATTTTATGTATTACAATTTGTCATTTTAGAATCTAATGCATTCTGGGTAATATTTTCCAAAGTCTGTTAGATTCTGAAATGGTCAATTGAAGTGTTACAGAAAATAATACAAGGAACAATTGGTATATACATTAAACTACTAGTCAAAATGAATATTAATTTGCTTTTATGAAAAGAATGTAATTTTTAATGTACTTTATCAAAAGTTTTCATAAATACATGATTACAAAGACAAATTTTGTTCTCATGAATCAAACATGAATTTGTCATACCCCTGCCCAAATACTTTACGGTTAACAGGAATTTGTTGAGTGATGAATCTGAAAACACATCACACGGTATAGCTGACTAATATAAACCCTGAAACTAAATTTCAGAAATCCCTTGTAGTGTAGTTCCTGAGAAAAATGTGACGATTTTTTTAAAAACTTGGATGTCATGTGTAAAATGATGCAAGTGTTGGGTAAATATATTCATGGGACGGACTGAAGGACAGACGGATGGACAGACAGCAGTAAAACAGTGTAACCCCACTTTTTTTAAGCTGGCGTAAAAAAATGTTAGTTTTTAGAGAACAATAGACAATTTTCAAAATATGGCCAAAAAAGATACTGAGATACACTCCCTCTTCATTTAAAATATGAAACCTGTTTTGAACCGGTCCCTAAACTTACCTCATCTGACCTGAATGCTTGACTGACATGTGTATATTTCATGAATCTGGCTACAGGTAAAACGTTTGATCCAGTGTACATCATCATAAAATAAAAAGCACCTGTGAGATACAGACGGGATATGTTTGGATTGTCCTGCATAATGTCATACAATAAACTGGCAATCTTCTCCACTAAAATGGGGTCAAAGGTTAATAACAACTGAAAACAAACGAACAAAGTTTACGTAAATATTATGGTAGAAAGAGTATTATAAAATTGATAAAAATTGTAAAATCAAAATCCTAAGTTGAAGTTTGTGGTGCTCACTTTTAAGTTTTTTATATATTTTTTGTTGATCTGTTGGTTTAAAAAAAAATATTTTTGGTATTGTCAGTTTTTCTTAGTTTTGGAAGATCCTTTGGTATTTCTGCCTCTTGTTTGAAGACATAGGTCTATCATATTTCATTATCTGCAAATAATGGAATTTTAAATCTAGAAACACACTTATTTTGTTTTTCTCATTATTTAAGGCCTTACAGTTGAAGTTGGGAGTTTGTGTTTTTTAATCGTGAGTTTTTGACTGATGTTTCTTTTTTTGGCTGTTCATATTTTTGTTGTTTTTTTATTTCGGCCATGGTGTTGTCAGTCTGTAATAGGTGTAATACCACCATTGATTTTTCTCCTATAAGTCTTTGTTAAATTTGCACTTTTTAAAAAGTTGTGCAGAATTTATCTTTGTTTCAAATAAATAATACCTGGCATGAGTAAAATCTTAACCTGTCGAATACTTAAAATATTTTACATAACATTTCATTGCATATAAGAAAAGCTGGAAGTTAACAATAAATTTTCACCTCATTTTTATCTGTGTACAAGCTTTAGTAACCATGTAAGCTCAAGTTTTCAAAATATTCTTTAGAAACCCCAATTTTAAAAAAAATGGTGCTTTGAAATACCCAAGATATTTTTTTTATGTAGGATTTATAACCTACAACTGTCAAATTCAAGGGAATATTTTTTTCAATCTATTTTTGTATGCAACCGGATGTGACTTACTATGATTTGGTGGTATTACACCTGAAAGACTAAGGAGGTTTGAATACTTCCTTTGGATTTTATGTCTCTTTTGTGAAGACAAACTTGGAGTTTGTGGATGCATTATTTTTCATTCGATTCCAATCTTAGTGAATTTTGTGGTACACGGGAACCATGAATTAAAATGTTTCAAAAATTACAATTTTCCATAGAGGAATATATGTAGACTTTTGAAAAATCACGAATTAATTAATTTAATAAGATTTCGTCATTCTATGTTTGGCAACCATGATAATTATTGAATTCACAGCATTTGAGATGTCAATTTCATTATCAAACAATAGTTGATTTTTAAATTTCACCACAAATACGTGAGGGCAGGAATGCGCTTTATGGTCAGTTGTTAAACGATAATTTTCAGCTACAGTTAGCGTCATTTTGGTTAAAATTTTACTGTGATTCATCAAAATATCCTTATCGTGATTTTTCAGGTCTTAAATAACTATCATAACCATTTTTTTTTGGAAAAAAATTAACATGATGTGTCAAAGTCAGTCGATTTTTTTATTGACTTAAAGAAAGTGTACATTTTATTGATATGCACCAAAAAATACCATTAATGTCTTTTGGCAAAGTTTTTCACTGTTTAAAGATCCCCCCATTATGACCCTCGTACATAAGAAGGACAATCCTTGTGATTTACAACTTACCTGAACAATATGAGGAAGACAAACGGGGTCAGACAATAATCTATTGATTCTTGGCAGTGGTCTGATTATTGCTCCATCGGAATCCCTGAAATTAAACACATTTTTTAAGTTTAATTCATAATGATTAATGGGCATTTCACCTTAAAAGTCTGTTTACAAGTAATTCATAAATATGGAACTTCAATTATGTCCCCTTATTGAGAACTTCAAAACATTTGCTTGTAATTTAGTAGTTTATCTAACCTAATAATGATTTTACGGTACAGCTAGCAAGCTAGCTAACCAAAGATATAACCTTTACCTACACACTCAATGCAATCAGCTGTAAGTGTTCATGCAAGATATGAAAGAATCCAGTCATTTTGATATTGTTCTTCATACTAGTTTGAAAACAAGAGGCTCTCAAGAGCCTGAATCGCTCACCTGAATTTTTTTGGTTTAATCTCTCATCAATGATTATTTTGGCTTTTCAATTTATTTAAATGTTCTTTGAATTGTCCTATTTTCTTCAAAAGCAAAAAAAATCATTTTCTCCTATGTTCTATTTTAGCCATAGGAGCTATGTTTCTTGACATACAAGGAAATGAAATATAAAATTTATACTAGATACTCTGAAACTCTGAAACTCATTTAGCCTAAATTGATACAGCAGTTTCATAAGAGAAGATTTTTTAAAGTAAGTCAACATGATGAACAAATTGTGAAAAAAGTCTTTAAAGGGCAATAACTCCTAAAGAGGTCAATTGACAATTTTGGTCAAATTGACTTATTTGTAGATCTTACTTTGCTGATCATATTTGCTGTTTACAGTTTATCTTTATCTATAATAATATTCAAGATAATGACCAAAAACTGCAAAATTTCCTTAAAATTACCAATTAAGTGGCAGCAACCCAACAATTGGATGTTTGATTCATCTGAAAATTTCAGGGCTGATAGATATTGACCTAATGAACATTTTTACTCCATGTCAGATTTGCTCTTAATGCTTTCGTTTTTGAGATATAAGCCAAAAACTGCATTTGACCCCTATGTTCTATTTTAAGTAACGGCGGCCATGTTTTTTGACGGATCAAAAATCAAAGCACACACTTTGTGCAGGATAATCTAAGGAACAACCATGCTAAGTTTTAACCAAATCCATTCAGTAGTTTCAGAGGAGAAGATTTTTTAAAGTTAGCAAATATGATGAACAAATTGTGAAAAATTGTCATTAAAGGACAATAACCCCTTAAGGGGTCAATTGACAATTTTGGTCATAATAACTTATTTGTAGATCTTACTTTGCTGATCTTTTTTGCTGTTTACAGTTTATCTTTATCTATAATAATATTCAAGATAATGACCAAAAACTGCAAAATTTCCTTAAAATTACCAATTAAGTGGCAGCAACCCAACAATGGTTTGTTTGATTCATCTGAAAATTTCAGGGCTGATAGATATTGACCTAATGAACATTTTTATCCCATGTCAGATTTGCTCTAAATGCTTTCGTTTTTGAGATATAAGCCAAAAACTGCATTTGACCCCTATGTTCTATTTTAAGTAACAGCGGCCATGTTTTTTGACGGATCAAAAATCGAAGCGCACATTTTGTGCAGGATATACTAAGGAACAATCATGTTAAGTTTCATTCAAATCCATTCAGAAGTTTCAGAGGAGAAGATGTTTGAAAAATTGTTAACGACGACGACGACGACGACGACGACGTCGACGACGACGACGACGGACGCCAAGTGATGAGAAAAGCTCACATGGCCTTTTAGGCCAGGTGAGCTAAAAATCCACACAAATTGATTCTGTACCTGGTATATGATTCAACAGATTCTATATATTTTGATATGGTCCCCTTTACATGTTGTGATAGTAAATCAGACATCTTGACATTACCCCTCTTACTGGTTTGGATAGTAAATCATACATTTTGACATTGTCCCTCTTACCGGCTTGGATAGTATCCAGACATTTTGATCAACATATTGAGTATTAGACAGGCCAGATCACTTTCATTCAAGACTGGTTGACTAGTGGCCAGTATTGTCCATTTGAGTTGTGGCACAGACTGTAACGGCCGCCACCCATCCATTCCTTGAGCCCAACATCTGGTCTTTGCATGAACTACACCTTCTTCCCACAATTCTTTCATCTAATATGTAATAAAATATCTAATTAACAAGAATGTGTCTCACGTACACAAATGCCTCATCTGCACTATCATTTTCTATGTTCAATGGTCCGTGAAAATGGGGTAAATACTCTAATTTTGGCATCAAATTTATAAAGATCATATCGTAGGGAACATGTGTACTAAGTTTTAAGCTGATTGGACTTCAACTTTATCAAAAACTACCACGACCAAAAACTTTAACCTGAAGCGGGACAGACGAACAAATGGATCAGAATACATAATGTTCATAAATGGGGCATAAAAATAATATCATTAGTCTAAATAAATGGGAAGGTTAGACACCAAAATACTTTTTTCACTTGGTTAAAAAAGGGTTTGAAGCAAATACATTTCCATTCTCAATTTTACAATACACCTTATTGCTATATGTTCGCCATTACTGGACATTACACAAGTTCACATAAAATCTAGATGTCATTATACAAAATATCTACGCCACAATGGAAAAGTGATTGTTGTATGAGGTCAATAGTTCAAGCTGGGCAGGTTCTCGGGTCAGCTGGGAATAGGGATAAGGTGTATTCTGTTACAACTGAAAATAACTAGAGGCTCTAAAGAGCCTGTGTCGCTCACCTTGGTCTATGTGAATATTAAACAATGGACACAGATGGATTCATGACAAAATTGTGTTTTGGTGATGTGTTTGTAGATCTTACTTTACTAAACATTCTTGCTGCTTACAATTATCTCTATCTATAACAGTACTTTCTGTGGAAAATGTTATTGAAAATCTTCAAATTTTAAGAAAATTGTTAAAAATTGACTATGAAGGGCAATAACTCCTTAGGGGGTCAATTGACTATGTTGGTCATACTGACTTATTTTTAGTTCTTACTTTGCTGTACATTATTGCTGTTTACAGTTTATCTCTATCTATAATAATATTTAAGATAATAACAAAACTAAAGGCTCTCAAGAGCCTGTGTCGCTCACCTTGGTCTATGTGCATATTAACAATGGACACAGATAAATGCATGACAAAATGGTGATGGTAATGTGTTTGTAGATCTTTCTTTACTGACATTCTTGTTGCTACAATTATCTCTATCTATAATGAACTTGGCCCAGTAATTACAATGGAAAATATTTCCTAAAAATTTACAAAAATTAACAAAAATTTATGAAAATTGTTTACAATTGACTATAAAGGGCAATAACTCCTTAAGGGGTCAATTGACAATTTTGGTCATGTTGACTTATTTGTAGATCTTATTTAGCTGAACATTATTGCTGTTTACAGTTTATCTCTATAATAATATTCAAGATAATAACCAAAATCTGCAAAATTTCCTTTAAATCATTAATTCGGGGGCAGCAACCCAACAACAGGTTGTCCGATTTGTCTGAAAATTTCAGGGTAGATAGATCTTGACCTGATCTTGACCTGATAAACAATTTAACCCCATGTTAGATTTGCTCTAAATGCTTTGGTTTCAGAAATATTAGCCAAAATCTACATTTCACTCCTATGTTCTATTTTTAGCCATCTTGGTTGGTTGGCCCGGTCACGCCACACATTTTTTAAAACTAGATACCCCAATAATGATTGTGGCCAAGTTTGGTTAAATTTGGCACAGTAGTTTCAGAGGAGAAGATTTTTGTAAAAGATTACAAAAATTTACGAAAAATTGTTCAAAATTGACTATAAAGGGCAATAACTCCTTAAGGGGTCAACTGATAATTTTGGTCATGTTGACTTATTTGTAGATCTTACTTTGCTGAACATTATTGCTGTTTACAGTTTATCTCTTTCTATAATAATATTCAAGATAAAAACCAAAATCTGCAAAAATTCCTTCAAAAGACTTATTTTGGGGCAGCAACCCAACAACTGGTTGTCCGATTCATTCCAAAGTTTCAGGGCATATAGATTTTCACTTGATGAACAATTTTACCCCCATGTCAGATTTGCTCTAAATGCTTTGGTTTCAGAGATATAAGCCAAAATCTACATTTCACCCTGATGTTCTATTTTTAGCCATGGCGGCCATCTTGGTTGATTGGCCGGGTCACGCCACACATTTTTTAAACTACATACCCCAAAGATGATTGTGGCCAAGTTTGGATTGATTGGGCTCAGCAGTTTCAGAGGAGAAGATTTTTGTAAGAGATTACTAAGATTTACGAAAAATGGTTAAAAATTGACTATAAATGGCAATAACTCCTAAAGGGGTCAACTGACCATTTCAGTCATGTTGACTTATTTGTAAATCTTACTTTGCTGAACATTATTGCTGTTTACAATTTATCTCTATCTATAATAATATTCAAGATAATAGCCCAAAAACAGTATAATTTCCTTAAAATTGCCAATTCAGGGGCAGCAAGCCAACAACGGGTTGTCCGATTCATCTGAAAATTTCAGGGCAGATAGATCGTGACCTGATAAACAATTTTACCTCCATGTCAGATTTGCTCTAAATGCTTTGGTTTCAGAGTTATAAGCCAAAAACTGCATTTTACCCCTATGTTCTATTTTTAGCCATGGTGGCCATCTTGATTGGTGGGCCGGGTCACACCACACATTTTTTAAACTAGATACCCCAAAGATGATTGTGGCCAAGTTTGGATTAATTTGGCCCAGTAGTTTCAGAGAAGATTTTTGTAAAAGATTACTAATCTTTACGAAAAATGTTTAAAAATTTACTATAAAGGGCAATAACTCCTAAAGGGGTCAACTGACCATTTTGGTCATGTTGACTCATTTGTAAATCTTACTTTGCTGAACATTATTGCTGTTAACAGTTTATCTCTATCTATAATAATATTCAAGATAATAACCAATAAAGGGCTGCGCTTTAGCGCATGATACGCCCGTTGCTCTTTTAACTTGTCTTTTATGCTTTAAATGAATTTATATGATCAACTAGAAATATATATACAAATCAAAAGGGATGTTACATTAATATATTCACCAAAGTTTCATAAAATCCCCCTTTTTTTAAGTATAAAAATTCATTACTTAAGAAAACGTAAAATCTAAAATTTATAAAAATGGAAAGGGAGCTTATGTCAATAGATATAAACAATTTATCAAAGTTGCATAAAATTTTGTGAAAGTGTTAGTTATTGTCCCAAAATTGGAAAATCCTCCCTTTTTTAAGCATAAAAATTCATAACACAGAAATGTAAAATCTGAAATTTATAAAAAATGAAAGGGAGCTTACATCAATAGATATAAACAATTCACCAAAGTTTCATGGACATTGGTGAAAGCCTTTTTGAGTTATTGTCCGAAGTGTTGAAAATCCACCTTTTTTTTATGAATAAAGCCCCATGAATCCAAAACTTAAAATCTGAAATTTATAAAAATTGAAAGGGAGCTTACATCAATAGATATAAACAATTCAACAAAGTTTCATGGACATTGGTGATAGCCTTTTTGAGTTATTGTTCGAAGTGTTAAAAATCCCCCTTTTTTAATAAATAAAGCCCCATAAATCCAAAACTTAAAATCTGAAATTTATAAAAATTGAAAGGGAGCTTACATCAATAGATATAAACAATTCACCAAAGTTTCATGGACATTGGTGAAAGCCTTTTTGAGTTATTGTCCGAAGTGTTGAAAATCCCCCCTTTTTTATGAATAAAGCCCCATAAATCCAAAACTTAAAATCTGAAATTAAAAAAAAACGAAAGGGAGCTTACGTCAATAGATATAAACAATTCACTAAAGTTTCATGGAAATTGGTGAAAGTGTTTTTGAGTTATTGTCCGAAGTGTGGACGACGGACAGACGGACAACAGTATACCATAATACGTTCCGTCTAAAAGCAAGGGGGGTATAAAAACAGCAAAAATTCCCTAAAATTACCAATTCAGGGGCAGCAACCCAACAACGGGTTGTCGGATTCGTCTGAAAATTTGAGGGCAGATAGATCTTGACCTGATAAACAATTTTACCCATGTCAGATTTGCTCTAAATGCTTTGGTTTTTGAGTTATAAGCCAAAAACTGCATTTTACCCCTATGTTCTATTTTTAGCCATGGCGGCCATCTTGGTTGGTTGGCCGGGTCACCAGACACATTTTTTAAACTAGATACCCCAAAGATGATTGTGGCCAAGTTTGGTTTAATTTGGCCCAGTTGTTTCCGAGGAGAAGATTTTTGTGAAAGTTAACGAAGCCGACGCCGGACACCGGACGCCAAGTGATGGGAAAAGCTCACTTGGCCCTTTGGGCCAGGTGAGCTAAAAATTAGGGGTGGAGTTTTACAATTAAAATGTGCTGTTTACCTAAGCAATTTACTGAAAGTAACATTTTTTTCTTTACCTCTTTAGTAAGTGACTTGTCTGATGAACTGTCTCATTCATCAAATTGCAAATAAATTTTAGTATCAGAAAACTAAAATTTATTTGCAATTTGATGAATGAGACAGTTCATCAGACAAGTCAGCTGAAGACCCTATAAGACTTACAAGTTTTTGAACTGATTTGATTTTTGTTTTAACGCCACTTTTTTAGCAACGCATTTAGGCTATTTCGTGATGGCCAGTTTGGTATTGGTGGAGGAAGCCGGAGTGCGCTGCGAAAACCACCAACCTATCGATAGGATAACTGTCAATCCTAGTCAATTAAGATTGGAGTCGAGTGCACCTGCACGAGCGGGGTTCAAACTCACAACCCCAGTGTCGACTGGCTTGTGATTACAGTATTAACTACTTAGACCACTCGGCCACTAAGTTTTTGAACTGAGAAAAAGCAATATAAGACCAAACCATAGGGTAACATGCAGCCAAATGTTTTGAGGAATGCGCTGTAAGTAAATTTTTGCACGTTTATTCAAAATGAGACAAAAGGTATTTGAAACATGAATTGTTGCTTTTTCTTTAAGCACTAAGTATATATATAGGGGCCAAAGTAGGATGTATTCTGATTTAAAATTTATCTTTAATTTCACAATGATTTTAAAACATTTTGTTGACTTTTTGGGTTATCTCCCCTACAAGTTATGGATTTATAGTCTAAAGCTCTGCCTTTACCTCATCAAAACTATAAGGTCCAAGTCTTTCTTTATCTTTGTTTCCATAATACCTACCTCATCAAAACTATATGGTCCTAGTCTTTCTTTATCTTTGTTTCCATAATACCATTCCTTCTCTGTTTCTCTCTTCATGTCTGCTCCGGCTTCTATCACATTGCTCTGAAAATTATTATATTAATTATCAATACTGAACTCCAGTTAACTAATTCGAATGTATAATCTGTGAGATATCTGTCAGAATTCTTCACTCAGTACTTGCAATACAAAATCCAGTATTTTGATTGTTTGAAATCAGAATCAAGAGTTCAATAAACGCAATTGGCATTTTTCTGTCTGTAAGGCCAGGTTTATAATTAGTGAGATAGATGCAGGTTTCATCAACAAAAGTATCATCAGTGATATTCAAATCAAGAAAGTTAGAAAAGATTGCCAGATTTTTCGAATTCAACATCATTAAATTTAATCTTCAACATAAATTTTTTTGGCACAACTCATTTAAAGTATCTTCAACTTGGACTGGAAGTCATCTTTTATTTTAAATATTTTCATGTATGTGTGATTTCAGTACTTGCTGAGTCAACTTTTATTGTGTATACTGTTGATTTATATATTTTCGCGGGTACCAATTTTTGTGGATAAAGAAAAACTTGCATGTCCATAGATATTTAATTTCGTAGTTTTGCAGGGTTCTACTTACACACCTTTAGAAAATATTTCATTTGTTGAACATTTAATTTCATGGTTCACCTGTACCCACGAAATCCACGAAAATTGGTATCCAACAAATAATAATAAATCCACGGTTAATAGGCTAAGATAAACATTCAAACCTGTAATGGGACTGTTGCCCTGGACGTATGTAAATGAGCTAAGGTTAAGAGGTCAACTAGTACTTTAATTCCATTGGCATCCATAATTTCTTTCACATTTTTCTGAAAATAAATATAGATTATGCTAAGCTGTTGTCTTTAGTTTGTCAAATTCTGATAAAAACAAATTAACTTCTTTTGATGTACATCATGCATAAAGTGGCATGACATCTCTTTAGTAATTTTAAATTAAGCATCTATAGAATTGGACCTATTCCAGGTTTTGTAATTACATGAGCAACATGTCTTTTAGTTTTCTATGTTTTTTGTACATATACTGTTGTCCAGCTGTTGGTGTTTTTTCTTTTCTTCCATAGCTTTATTAATTGATTTTCAACTAATAAGTTTGAATATCCCATTGGTACCTTTTGCTTTTCTTTCAAATGTTATTTTTTTCTATACATCACTAAAATGAAATGTATGTTCCTGGTTCGATTCCCGTCTGGGATGAAAATTTCAGGGACTGAATCTTCGGCTCTCCCTTGACACCATTTGCGAGTATGGTCTTGAGGAAACGTGATAGTCCATCGGAAGGGGACAATAAATGGCTGACCCGTGTTAAGAGAGAGCCATATCTCTTGCACGTTAAAGACACACTTGTAAATTTTGAAAAAGGGCAGGCTAAGGCCAAAATAAAAAGATTGTATGTTTGCCCAAACGCGACCGACCCAAAATAAACCCGCCGACTCAAATTCTTTTTTGACGTTTTTTTGAAGAAATTTTTTTTTTTCGGATTTTTTTGGGGTCCGCTCCGTCATCGTACAAGACTTAATGTTTGTCGTCTTTGCGTTTGAAAGTAACTGTGAATAAGATTAAAAGAAAGCGTATAAGAGACGCAGTTAATCGATATTCGATGTTCTCTGTTTTTATCTTCTGATTTAACGAACGTAAAGAAGTAAAACATGTGAAATGGCACAGTTTTTTTACGCTGTAGTTGTCTGTACTACCAAACCCTTACCTATATGCTCAATGTTAATTTCATCGTGTTATCGAATATCTGATTAAAATATTCAGGTAGATTTGTTCAAAACCATAAGCAATCGAATATTTTCAATGTTATTCTGACAGGAAATGGATCCGGAAGTTGCGAATTTACAATCTTGCAAGAAGATTTTGTTTTAACTGAATAAAAAGGAATTATTTTTTGATAAATTGTTGTCTTTAACTATAATCTTCCTTTATCATGTAAATTAGATGCCCTTTTATTCAAATAGTTCAAATTTACAAGTCTCATTAGACAAGATCAGTACGTTGCTGTTTGGGAGAATTTGAGAAAACTATAATTGCTCACAGAATCAGAAATATAATCTTAACTGAATGTAACTCCTTCTGAATAATTTATTGCAATATAAATATAAATCCTTTTTGACAAGAGAAATCTGACTTTTGTCAGAAATATTTTTTTCACATGTGCAAAAGTAAAAACATGTTATTGACGCCATATTGGATTTTTATACAAATTTGCGAGGAAGCCTCTAGAACCATGACCTAAAAATAAATAGTCTTCAGAAAACGTTAACTTTATGTAATTATATTTTATCAACAATGATTATTTTCAAAAATTAAACTTGATTATTTAAAGAAATAAAATTATAACAAATACGTTTTTAGTTTGGACAAGGATTTGTATAGTAAGACTTACTATACAAATCCTTGGTTTGGAGATTCTACAGAACATGCTTTGATCTATTTATAGCCAAATTAGTTTACCTGTGTGATAATGTAAAATATTTTTTTTTTTCAAAACATAAAAAAGACACTAAGGATGATAGATAATAATTCATATAAATATTTTAGGACATTTAATCTATTTTAATAGAAATAGGATTTAAAAACTGTAAACAAATTTAATCATTATAGACATTATATATTAAATCAAGGATTTGTATAGTAAGACAAATCCTTGATTAAATCAGCTGATATTTTTATTTACACAAACATCGTGTTGATGGAACTGTTGAAATCACTTCATAAATCCACCAGCCCTTTCACACAGTTAGGGAGCTACCATTTGATTTTAATGGGGGGGGGGGGGGGGGGGGGGGGGGGGGCTAGGATGAAATTTGAAAAAAAAATAGGCAGGACAGGAGTTTTGAGTAAAAAAAAAGGCAGGATGTGACACTTGCAAAAAAAAAGTCAGGACGACAATTTAGGTAAAAAAAGTCAGGATAAACTAAAAAAAAAAAGGCAGGACCGATTAGAGTGAAAAATAAAAAGGCAGGACAGAGATTACAGCAAAAAAAAAATGCAGGACAAAATTTTTCATCCTAGCCCCCCCATAAAAATCAAATGGTAGCTCCCTTAGCAATTGTCAGGATTATAAACATCTCAGGATACAAATCATATTTAGACTAATTTATTTATAGAGGTTTTAAATTCATGGCTTTTGGTTGTCTCTACAAAGGTTTGACGGGAAAATAAAGATATACTGTTATAAGATCTTAATATTTTCATGAAAATTCTGATAAAAAAAAAAAAAAAGAATTTGCCTACCTACCTACCCACACCCAGTCATCATGGATCGGGTTTGGGCAAAGTGAAATATTTTTAATTGTGGCCTAATGCCGCTACAAGGCAGCACTTGCACCCGCAAAGTGGAAAGGGATTTATATAAGTTGCAAAACTTGTTTCCCAATCCACTATAAATAAATATGTTTAAAATTAAAAATTAAATGTAGAGTCTTGTGTTGATTTCTTTGTAGTGTTGCTCAGATGTTTTTCACTGATATAAAGGAGACGAAATAAGATTATGAAAACAATTATATAAGCATCTGTCTTAACCCAAATTGACCAATCTGGTCAAGGAAATTGTTTTTTTTAAATATTGCCTTAAAGATATCTTATTCAATCTCATTCTGTTCAAAGCAAGATTTTAAAGAACAAAACAATACTATATATATATATAGTACTTACTGGATGTAAAATTAATTTCTGTAAAAATAAAACTAATCTGTCTCTCTCCAGTTTGTCTGTACACTAAAAAATATAAAAACAAACAAAACATGTTATACATGTTCATTGTATACAATATGTTTTAAGTTAAATATATTGGACCTTCATCAAATGATCTGTTTACCTTAGCTGTATTTGGCAAAACTTTTAGAAATTTTGGTCCTCAATGCTCTACACCTTCATACTTTATTTGGCCTTTTTAACCTTTTTGGATTCGAGCGTCACTGATGAGTCTTTTGTAGACGAAACGCGTGTCTGGCGTATATACAAAATTTAGTCCTGGTATCTATGAGTTTATTTATAAGTTCTTGGTCACAATTATTTAATACATTTGTCATAATTATAATTGTTTAAAACTCCCTGCATTAAATTTCATTTATTTACACATGCAAGTGTGTGCATTCTGTTTCAAATATTCAAAATGTAACATTTAATTACAGCTTTAAATATAATCTGGCGTGTCCATCCATCTTAGGTCAAATAGTTCAACCTAAAGATATCTATTTTTTTAATTTGCTTGTGATGTTGGGTATCTTTCTCTTTGACATCTACCTCAGATCAAATCTATTTCAAATTTTACCCATATTGCATCATTCACCCTTTCCAGCATTCCAACCATATATTTTGTACCCATAATGCATCACTCACCCTTTCCAGTATTCCAACCATATATCTTGTACCCGAAATGCATCACTCACCCTTTCCAGCATTCCCATCATATATTTTGTAAAACCCATAATGCATCACTCCCCCTTTCCACCATTCTTAACCATATATTTTGTACCCATAATGCATCACTCACCCTTTCCAGCATTCCAACCATATATTTTGTTCCCATATTGCATCACTTACCATTTCCAGCATTCCAGCCATATATTTTACCCATAATGCATCACTCACCCTTTCCAGCATTCCCACCATATATTTTGTATCATTAAATGCTCCGATCTCTTCATGACATCTCCCATACACAATAGTCATAGCCTGGATACACATGCATTTCATGGGAATTTTTGGTGTCAATAAAAATCTATGGTACAGGTCATTGAAAAATTCATACCTGCAAAAAATAAAACCAATAAAAATAAAATAAAACATTATAATTTCATTTATCCTTTCTTAAAAGGATTTAAAAATTAATGCATGCTGATTTATGGCATATCTTTACTTGAAATTGTTTACTTCCTTGATTTAAAATAAAAGGCATATTGAAAACCGCAACTTGAACAATTAAAATGATATAATATGGACTCATTTATATTCATGGGATACCATTTACACTGATTTCACAGGGAAAGATAAACCCTGAATTTTAATAGATAATCAAATAAGAGCCAATTATCTATAGGATTGTATGCTAATTTTAGCAAAACCATGAAATTACATATACAATGTACACGAAATACAACTTTCCCTCTATTTTAAAAAGTTGGTACCCCACGAAAAATTAATGAATTCATGGATGAACAAAATAAAAATTCCTTACGATCGTTTTATGGCACTAGTTTCTTCTGATTCATTGTCATCTTCCTCCAACAGCAGACGCAGATAATAATCACCTTAAAATAGTAAAATAAATTGTTTACAAAAAGTTAATGACCTGTCATCTTCCTCAAGCACAGACGGAGATAATAACCACCTGTTAATAATAATAATAAAAGAATTAACAAACAAGAATGTGTCCCCAATACATGAATGCCCCATCCGCACTATCATTTTCTATGATCAGTGGAAAATGAAAGTTGGGGAAAATCTCTAATTTGGCATTACAATTAGAAAGATCATATCATAAGGAACATGTGTAATAAGTTTCAAGTTGATTGAACTTCAACTTCATCAAAAACTACCTTGACCAAAAACTTTAACCTGAAGGGGGACAGACGAACGAACGAATGGACAGAAGAACGAACAAACGGATGAACAGACCAGAAAACATAATGCCCCTCTACCATCGTAGGTGGGGCATAATTAGTTTTTTATTTAATTCTCTACATCTTTAAAATAAAATAAAATGTTGCATGATGAGATACAGTCTACAAACACTCATAACAACTTCCTTAACTGGTAATTGCTTTTACCTATTTTAATTTCATCACTGAGACAAACATATGGGACTTCAAATTCTTTATGGTTCCATCCTATCACACATTTGGCTCCTAGTTCCTTGTCTACGGCAAAGGCTCTCATTTCATTCTCTAAACATTCTCGTAATTCTTCTCGGGTCTAAAAAATAATAATTACTAGATTATCTCCCTTGATTATAGACTATTTTCATATCATCCACTTTTGACTGCTACAGAGTTTATATTTTTGAGACATCCAGGTATTGGGTCAACCAAGAGCAACGTAAAAAAACTTAAAGTCAAGCTTTTAATCGGTACATTTTTTTGAGGAAATAAAATGTTTTTATGTTTTCATTACATAACAAAATAATCAGAAAACAATAAACCTTTCCCCCAAATTTGCACAGATTTTATCTTTCATTTTACTTCTTTTGGTTGCTCTTACTTGACCGAGTACCAGGATGTCTTACCATAGAAAAGGTAAATAGTCTATTGACAATATTCATAGTAGTAGTTTAACCATCAGTTTCAGGGGAGATAATTGACAATACTTTTAGCAGTAGTGTATAGGTTACAAGAGCGCAATTATTTGTTTACATTTAAGTTTTTTACCCCAAGATGGTACTCAGAATAGAATCCTATACAGCTTCTGATTGGTTGATACAGGATTGGAATTACATTTCATCAAAAGCTTATCCAATAAGGTTTAAAAATTGTCGAAAATAATATTCACTGGAGGCAGATTGTGAGCTTAAATGAACGGTGACCCCATTTTTTTATTTCATTTTTCTTTTAAGTATAGGATAAAGTTCATTTATAAAAAAATATAGCGAAATACTATATTAGAAAAAAAAATATAATTTGTACCCAGGAGCCCCCTTAAGCCTTTTTCAACTGATTTTTATAGTTCGTTCTTATGTTGTACCACTGTCCTTTAAATTGTAAAAATATTCGAATTGGCTCTCGCCGCGATATAGCCTTTTTGTGCTCATGCGGCATAAAGCAACCAACAATCAATCAATCAATGTACCACCGTCCCAGGTTAGGGGAGGGTTGAGATCCCGCTAACATGTTTAACCCCGCCACATTATGTATGTATGTGCCTGTCCCCAGTCAGGAGCCTGTAATTCAGTGTTTTTTTGTTTTTTTATGTAATACATATTTGTTTTTTGTTCATTTTTTGTACATAAATAAGGCTGTTAGTTTTCTAATTTGATTTGCTTTACATTGTCATTTCGGGGCATTCTATAGCTGACTATGCAGTATGGGCATTGTTCATTGTTGAAGGAGGTACGGTGATCTATAGTTGTTAATTTATGTGTCAATTTGGTCTCTTGTGGAGAGTTGTCTCATTGGCAATCATACCACATCTTCTTTTTTTTATATTGCATCAAAAATTAATCCATCTTTCAATACCAGATGAATGATTTACCTTGTAATTCCATATGAGATTTGGTTTAGCATGGTCACGGTTGAAATGGTAATAAAACAATTGCCAATTAGCTTCACTTTTAATCCTCTCTCTTCTTTTCCTCAGGACCACTGGCTTTATATCATTTTGCTATAGAGATGAATAAGATAAGGTGATATAAATTAAATAGAAAATGGAAAAATAATTAATAAAATATTTTCTAGGTGATATAATCTATTTGGATACTGAAAATTTCAATGTTTAGAAATTATTGTTTTAGGCTAAAAAAATATTTCAAAATAGAAAATGTATTAAAATATAACTTGAAATGAAATGCAATTGGTTAGTTTTGGAGGGAGAAGTTAAAATAAATTGTATCATATAATATTGTTGTTATTTTTTAAACAGAAAATAAACATCATAATAATTAATATAAATACGGAATAAAAATAATAAAAATAGTAAAATTTGTTTTTTTCTAGCAAATGTCAAAGAAGAGTTAATACCCATAAACAAAGTATTACCTGTTTTTGTTTCTGTAATCCAATCCTAGCTCTCCAATGCTGTAGAAATTCATCTACTTTCTTTTCTATCATCACTATGTTTGGATTTCGTCTGTTTTTGTTCTGAATATCCTGTGACAAAAACAAATCAGTGTGTAATAATCATAATTTCTCTAATTCTTTGGAAAAATATCCCTTTCCGAACCCATTGTATAAAAAAAATTTAATCAACGTGTGGTTGCTGGTGATCTCAGAAGATGATTGGCTGAGTCAAAGGGTCATAACCTTTCTCAGCTCCCTGAAATGATCAAAATGTTCTAACAGGTGTTAATGAAATTGACAACTTCGTGGAAAGTGGAAGGCACTCGAAGGGGATTTTGGTTTAGAAAAAAGGAAATTTATCTTTTAATCATTAGAGAAACAGATTATTACATAGTAACGCGTGGATTATCATATTTATCCAATCGAGATAGTTAAATTATAAATTTTAAAGTCCTCGCCAAGGCTCGGACTTTAAAATTGATAATTTAACTATCTCGATTGGATAAATCCGATAATCCACTTGTATCAATGTAATAATCTAGATTTATCAAATATCATAGTAAAGCTCATTTCTCCTTTTTTTTTTAAATAAGGAAAACAAGAATGTGTCCATGGTACACAGATGCCCCAATCAAACTATCCCTTTTTATGTTCAGTGGACCATCAAATAGGGGTCAATACTGTAGTTTGGCATTAAAATTAGAAAGGTTGTATCATTAGGAACATGTATACTAAGTTTCAAGTCGATAGAACTTCATCAAAAACTTTAACCTGAAGCAGGACGGACGGACAGATGGACGAACAAACAGACCAGAAAACATAATAGATAAAGGCAGATGTGGTGTGAGTGCCAATGAGACAACTCTCCATCCAAATAACAATTTAAAAAAGTAAACCATTATAGGTTAACATATATAGAAAACATAATGCCCATAAATGGGGCATACAAATGTTATCTTCAATATTTATTACTAAATTCAAGACCATTTTGAAATTAAACTAAGGAAAATCATGAAAGGAATATTTGTATCATTCTGAATAAACTCAAACAGAATCAAATCTGTTGTATTGAACATAATAATAAACTTACTTGTGCCAGCTTGAGATTATCTCGTACATTGAGTTTGTCATTCTCTATAACAGGAACTTCATCTTCAGAGTCTAGGTAGGACAATAACCCTCCAGGCTGTTAAATACAAAGGTATGTCAAATTATACTGCCTTCAATTTTATACCAAAAGATTATTTTGAAAAGTTTTTTTTCTAAATAAAACATACGTAAATATCTTTTGTATAAATTGACATTACAAAATATGTTTTCATTGGTTGCCTCAATCTTACCTACAGTGGCACAAAGAGCTCATGAAGAAGATAACTACAAAATATTTGATTTTTTTCCCCATTAATTTTCTAAAAGTTTAAAATTTGACCATGACCTTAACTGTAACCTTGACCTCAATTACACAATTAAAAAAATATATTTGCAGATCAATTTGTTATTAAAGTATTTTCTTTATGATGTTGCTATTGGGCAAGTTCTGGCCTCACATAAATACTTTTGTTTTGCACTTGCCATTAGGACACTAGGAGTAAAATAAGTTTTAATCAATACTCACTACAACTCTTTTCAGCAGACCCATTGCTGTGGGATGGCCTGTTACCCATAGTCCTACCAAGTGACGACTAAGCTGTCTGAAAAAAAGTAAAATAAGATTTTAATGATTTAATGGTTCTTGCACAAATTTCGATGATTTTGAGAACAGGTTTCTGCAAACTAAATTTACTGGGTAATAAAGTAGCACTCTTCTGTCTTTTCCTTCATATAAAATGACAAAACAACCCAAAATATCATTATACTACAAATTTCTTCTCATACATGGTTACATTTGTCAACATCTTTAAAAAGAATTGTAAGTTTTGAAAACTATACATTAATGTCTGCCTTCCTAGAATCTTATACTTTACTGGTTTATAAAATTCTTTTAATCAACATTTAGAAGACTGTTATCAGAAACTAAACATTGTGGTGTTCATGTCTTGAGAAGACCCCTATAATATATGACCTGCAGAAATATGCAGTAGTTCATCCTGATCATCTATCTATTAACACTCACTTAACCAATGGTTACAGACTTGGGTACAATTAATATTTGACAATTAAAGATGTTTGATGTCTTCATGTGCATCTACTGATAACATTATCATTATTCAAAAATAATGTGTATGCACCTGGCTAATGGCAGCTATGCCCCTGATGTTGTCAGCACTGTGTAAAAATTGCTGTGTTTATATGTCTTGAGATCACCCCCTTTAAGATAAGACTTCCCATAATCCTACAATACTGACCTATTTGTAAGCATCCTGTTGTCTGCACTCTGTGTAAATATTGCTGTATGTAGATGTTTTGAGAACACCACCTTTAAGATAAGACTTCCCATAATCCTACAGTACTTACCAATTTGTTAACATTCTGTTGTCTGCACTCTGTGTAGATGTTTTGAGAAGACCCCCTCAATATGACTTCCCATAATCCTACAGTACTGACCTATTTGTAAGCATCCTGTTGTCTGCACTCTGTGTAAATATTGCTGTATGTAGATGTTTTGAGAACACCACCTTTAAGATAAGGCTTCCCATAATCCTACAGTACTTACCTATTTGTTAACATCCTGTTGTCTGCACTCTGTGTAAACATTGCTGTATGTAGATGTTTTGGTAAAGCTCCTTCAGCTAAAGCTAGTTCCTGCATTTTTGCTGCTATCTCACTATCACCCTCCTTTAGTGAAAAAATATTAACATTGTTGAAACGCATTCTACATATAATATGATCATAAAGCCTTTCTATATATACTTTATTCTGAAGAACCTAAGTTGCTAAAATGGTATACAGAAATACATAGACATACATAATAATATTATAAGACATATGGTGAGGTAACAGCAAATAGAGAAGAAAAGAATGCATAGTTTTGAAGGCAAGTTTGTAACTGTCATCAATTTCTTTCATTAAGATAGCTATCATTTCAGTATCAATTTTTTCTTGGAAAAGCAATAATTTTGAAGGGTCTGATTTCGAAATTTTCTCATCTTTACAATTATCAATGCCATCATTTGTTTCCTTATCTAAAATTAAACACTTAATTGATAGATGCAAAGGGGAGTGAACGTTGAAATATAAACTGGAAAAAAATAGAATTTCTCAAAAAAGTTTAATTAAATAAGCTTAAATAACATTTGAATTAAAATCTATGTATAACAATGAGTCATAATGTTTAATTGCCTTATACAAATTTGTCACAGAACTTAATATCACATAACCTTATGGCTATTTTTTGTATTTTTTCTTTGATCTTTTCTAGTAATAATTTTTTCATATCATGCTTCTTGTTACAGAAATTATCCTCAGAAACTAAGGGCTCAAACGCAGTTGTATATGTAAACATTAACAATGTCCTAGCAATATCAGACTATCAATGATCTTTCTTTCTTGTCCACATCTCAGTTCATTGTGTCTGAGAAACACTCTCTCGTTTGAAAAACCATAGCTGATCTACAACAATAGACTCATGAGTAGAGAAGATCTTTGGTGAAAAGAAACTGTCACCCAAAAAGAAGAATTTTTTCTTGGTTACATTATTTTTATATCCCTGAACCAAGGTCTACCTACCCCCTTATAAACCTTTTTAACAGGACATAACAACCAGTTCGACAATAAACTAACAACAAAAGCTTTGATAAGACTAACCTCAATGATGGCTTTCATCACTAGACCTGCACCTTTAACAATGGCCATAGAAGGATGCTAATAACAAAATATTAAAAAAAATCAATCAATAATTTCAACTTTTTCAATGAAATAACAATGTATTTATCAATGTTATAAAGAACACATGTATTTGTTGACTAGATATACCGGTTTAAGGTATACATAAGAGTAATGAGTATTTCACGAGCTAATATAAGCGGGAAGAATTGTAACGGTAAATCTGTGTGTAATTAAGTGTCATTCGACGCTTGCATTTCGGACAGTTCAGTCTGGTCATTTGACTCCACCCACCCACCCACTTGTTATTTTGTCAATATTGTAAATTGATGCATTCATGTTTATGATTGATGTGGATGTTTTTTAAGATTATACATTCTTGAAAAGATTGTTAACAAAGATAATTCTTTTGCAGATTGTGTATAATTGGAAAATGATATGTTGAAGCAGCTGCTACGGGTGTGCAGACAAATATTCATATATTGTAAATAAAACGAATAAACATGCTTAAGGTATCCGACCCATAATAAAGATTTACGGAAAATTTTCCGGAGTTTACCGAGGTGTCAATTTTTTCAACACCTCGGTATTTTCCGCCTAGTAAGCGAAAGTATAGTTATTATTTTTAAAATGACGATTAAAATATCAGAAAGGCTTAGTTGAAGTATATTTTCATTAACTATAGAGTAAACGCTCATTTTTTCTATAAATTGTCCAATTTTGACAATCCGGAAACAGAAGTTATGGTAAACAAATATGGACGACTCGGTCGGCTGCCAAGACAGACGAAGGCGTTTTACCAAAAAAAGTACGCCGATTTAAGTCTCTTCGTCTTATCGTGATGCGGAAATAATGTGTGAAGTTTGGATGCAACTGGTTGTCAAATATGTCGTACCGGCATAGGAAGATTAGTTGATAGAAGGAATGTAAACACATCTCGCACTTGTCCTTTTCATCTGGCGATCTGCTCTGGGAGACGATTTGAATGGATCGTTCATTTTTATGTTTTAACGTTCTGTATTCATATGTTAAGTGTATATCTGGATGGAATTGAACCGACTTCCTTATGGTTCCTAACATGGAGAACCTAGTAAACCAAAGGCCAAGCTGATGCCAAGCTTCAATGTATAACTTTGAGCAGGTGCCAGGTAATTTGCATTTACAAATCCAAACATTTTAAAACTTGAGTTGGACAACATTGTCATGTTAATTATGCCCCACGACACCAGCTTGTCTGGCAAAACAGCTGTTAGATGACATAGTAATCTAAACTAGATACATGTATGAAAAAAATGATTATTTAAAAAATAATCCAGGTCGGTCAGTTTATATGTTTGTAGTAATTTAGGAACAAACACCCAAGTCAAGGCAAAAAACATATACTAACATATTGATAACAATTGCAAGAAAGCATTAAACAAAAGTGCAGTAGAACTAAATAGGAAAACATGCATGCTATCAGATAATTGAGGGATTTAAGCCAAGGCTACCCTTCAACATGTTCAAAAGTTGAATTGCCATGGTACACATACAATGTACATCTGGGAGTTTTTTCTGTTTAATTTCTATGAATGTAAGAAGAGGTTGATACTTTACATGTACAAAACAATGTACATGTACTTCCCATTTTAATCTGATATCCATACTATACTTAATTTTTTTTATACAATAACTAGTCAAAAAATTTAAATACAGACAAATATTCAACGACTGAGCGAATAAGACACAAGTTCACCAAGGTGCATTGTCCCTGAGTAAATTTTCAGCGTTGTAAGGTCACAAGTTGTAAAGCTTTTTCAATATTTGAATTGTACATGGGCAAATAGCATTTTTACAACAAATATTATTTTATTATAAAATGTATGTGTTTTTTAATATATGTCCAGTTTTCACTTTAAAATTATATTTGGAAGAAAATTTGTATTACAAACTAACAAACATCATTTGTACATACATACATGTTCAAATGATGTACATGTACATTGTACTGCTACATATATACATTCCTTATCTATGTGCAGTGCTATCAAAATGAAGAACATTTTTGTAACAGAAATTTATATTTCATTTTTTAGAGAAACCATCCTTGATAAAGATGTGACATTAATCCCTCCAAACCTACAAAACAATTGATTAGGTAAGTTGCAGATTATCTGAGATATTTTTGATTATATCATCCCAAGAAATGTAGCATACATGTATTACTCTTCTTTCATTTATATGATCATGAAGATACATGTACCTTGTAATTTGTACAGTTGTATATGTATTTATGCCATCTGTCACTGTTAATTTAAATGTACATTAGGGGTCAGTAAATAATCAAAACATGCTACATGTATTTATATATAAAGACTAATCGTGTGTATTTTCATTAACTAATACACAGGGTTTTTTTTGTGTTCAGATTGATAGCAATTTTGTTGTCAATTGTTGTAGTGTCATTGATAAATGAATGAAATAAATGGTTGTACCTAAAATTATTTGAAACATGTCTGAACTTAACTTATATATAGATACAATTTACATTGTATAACCAATTTTTATTTACATTTGTATATCTATATGTACATGATCAATGTATCAATGATGACAAGGAACTTTTTACATTTCAGAGATGCTAATTAACCTTGTTAATGACTGTGGAGAACTTTTGCTACATTTACCTAATACACAGGCAAACACAGATGGGCATAGGTAATAAATAGAGCAGTTTTCTAAGATACATGTTCATGTTAATTGTTATATCATGTATATTATGCCTTGTCTTTAAAAAAGATAGATATGAAACATGAACACATATGTACATTTTCCATGTTTACGTGTATTAGAGAGTTATCTAACCTGTTTAAAAGCTGATAACTACTTAGTACTACAGTAAAACCTGTATAAACCGGCCGTCTACGGGACTATGAATAAGGGCCGGTTTGGACAGTGAGCCGGTTTATTCAGGTTTCCGTTTTGACCGGAACTTAGTGACTTGTGAGTCCGATATTTTGCATGTTAAAGTTCTCTCTGATTGTAAATTATATCTGATATATTGAAATACTTTCTCTTCGTTTTTCATTGTTTGCATTTGCATCATAATGCTCGAGATGTTTGGATTGTGGGACGAGAATTCGATTTACTTCCGTGATCATTAATTTAAAATGTTGGAATGGCCGATTAAAAAGCCAGAATATTATCAAACGTAATTTCATCACATTGAAACTTTGTCGTACAGTGCATAATACCCATTGATTGTTGCCACCACGTGTTTTTCATTATCAAGGTCATTTGTTAAGGGGTTCACAACGGGGAACCCAGGATTTCGAAATCACGATGTAAATTTCTTACTCCGCGATTTAAATTTGTTAATCCAAGTAACAACGTAAGTTCAATCCGAGATATATTCGGTGTGTCTTTTCGTTTAATTGACACGTTGATAATGTTTTGATAAATAATACAGCTCACTACTGCACGATTGTAAGTTCACAGTTTTAACACCTGACTAATTGATTATCATGAAAAGCCATATTGTATGAACAAATATGTTTTGATTGCATATCGATCATTGAAATTAATTAGACAAACCGGTTTTGACAGGTAATAATTAATGTAATTAAGAGTATTGGGACTTCATAATTAGACCGGAATTCGGAATACACAGGGTCCGGTTTACAAAGGGTATTTTGACAAAGACTTTGAAGGGGAAAAAATGGGACTTTCATTTTCGGCCGGAATGGACAGGAAACCGGTTTATTCAGGGTCCGGTTTAATCAGGTTTGACTGTATCAGATTTTTAGTCTATTTGTTTCTCTATTTGTCCATGACTTATCTTATAATGAATAGAGTTTGAAAATTAAATCTATAAAGTTGGATAAAATATTCATAATGCTTGCATTGGTACAAAGCCATTTTGAAAATAAGAAGATGTGGTATGATTGCTAATATGAAAACTCTCCCCAATACATGTACTTCACATGACATATAAAGGAACCACTTTAAGTCACCATACAACCTTACACAATAAGACAAACCCATACTACATAATCAGCTATAAATTTAAACAATTCAAAGGAGAAGACTAAATACAACTACTGAATTATTGGTTATACAGCATTAAAATACAACTACTAATTTACTGGTTCCTGACTTGGGACAGGCACATACAGAATGTGGCAGGGATAAACTAGATTGAACTTTATTAAAAAATTACCCATTATCAAACTAAAAATGCCTATTACTAAGTGAACTCAGATTACTCTGCTGTTTACATATTTGTTAAACTATAATTTGATTCTTGTAGAAATTAGCCTGTGAGATCAAGATGCAGATATATCCACCAGATACCAAATGCCACACCAAAACAGACATTTTCAAATGTTGAGGGACCTATGAATACATCTACTGTACATCCTTCATTGTAATGGACTTTGAAACAACTGATTGAGTATGTTAGCTAACATTTAATTAATTATGTTTGAACAGTGCTACACAACAGCCTGGGTGGATTTTGCATTTTCCACCGGCCCACTCCAGCTATAATCTCTTTTTTTTTAAATATTGATATCTAATGCTTATCTGCTTTTTTCAATTGATTGTACTTGCAGTCTTTTGATTAAACAAAAGAAATTGCATGCCCACTCCTATGGGTGGGCAGAGTTGACAAGCTAGAAAGTTTGCCCACTCCCACTGTGGACGGGTGGACAAAGCAAAATCCACCTGAGCTGTAGTGTATATTTGAAAGTCAATGACTTCTATTAAAAAAAAGAAAAAGAAAATCTAGAACGATACTTTTGTATCGTGTGTGCTGTTGTTTGTTTGTCTTTTTCATTTTTAGCCATGGCGTTGTCAGTTTGTTTTAGATTTACGAGTTTGACTGTCCCTTTGGTATCTTTCGTCCCTCTTTTACAATCTTTTTTTAATACCCCTATTTAATATACAAAAGAAGATGTCATGTGATTGCCAAAGATACAACTCTCCACAAGAAACCTAGTGACACAGAAATTAACAGCTACAGGTCATTGTAAGGCCTTCAACAATGAGCAAAGCCCATACCGCATATTCAGCTAAAATGTATAAAAGGCACTGAAATGACAAATGAAAGATTATGCATGGTGGGGGTGAAATAAAAAGTGTCTTCTGACCCCCTCTCCCCCTACATTTATTTCTGGAACATCCCTCAGTGTTGTAACACATAAACACATTTGGTAGTCAGATTGCTTTCAACCATATACTATAGTGAAATTTATCTTCTTCAGAATGCTAAATTTAAAAGTTTTAATCATTTTGTGATGAATTTTCTTTTTTACTTCCAGTTAGGCAAGATGTTATCTCTCATACCAAAGAGATAGAATATGAAACTGGCAGCCAGTATTGATATAATGTGGTACTGAAAGCTCCAATACCATCAGGGGCTGAAGACATAACAGGAATTGTGTGGGATTTGACCAACCTTAGACTAAAGAGAAAAGTTGTTGCTGCATTACAGATATTTTGAACTCAGCAATTTTTATTAATGTTTTTTATGTTAATTCTCTCTCTTATGAATAATATGATATCTATACTTGCAATGAGCATGAATTGAAAGTTCCTCATGTCTGTAAAACTGTTTTCCCTTGACATTGACCACATTTCATGGATCGGTGAAAAAAGTTATGTACCCATGGTCAAGTCCATGTATCAGATTCAAAAAGCAATAGGTCTGCTTAATTTGGTATACTGTATGATTGATCCTTATCTCATTGTCATGGTTTATTGATCAATGTTAATATTCAAAAGATTTAATATTGATTGTACATTGTATATATGGATATGATAATATTTTTTTGTATCCTTTGAACCATCATGACCATGTTATACTTTCATGATAATGTACAAATAAATATTGAAATGTGATAGAGTTTATTAATATCATTGAAGAAGATTATTTCTATTATTTATTATGTGCATGAAGTAGGATAAACACTTTCTAAAATATTTCATGGGAGATAATTAACCGAACTGAGTCTAATGTTGAACAGGAATGATGGGGTATTTTTTAATGAGCTCTAGATAATGCTGGTGTGAAATATAAGAAAATGCATCCTCAGTCTGAGCCCTAATGCTGTCATGTGATGTCTGGTGTTGCACATTGCACAAAATCGAAAACATGTAACAAAATCATAAATATTATCCAACATGTTTAACCCCGCCACATTATGTATGTATGTGTCTGTCCCAAGTCAGGAGCCTGTTATTCAGTGGTTGTGGTTTGTTTGTGTGTAAAATATTTGTTTTTTGATCATTTTTTTATTTTAAATAAGGCCATGAGTTTTCTCCATTGAATTGTTTTACATTGTCATTTTGGGCCTTTTATAGCTGACTATGCGGTATAGGCTTTGCTCATTGTTGAAGGCCGTACAGTTACCTATTACTGTTAATTTCTGTGTCATTTTGGTCTCTTGTAGAGAGTTGTCTCATTGGCAATCATACCACATCTTCTTTTTATTATATACTTTTGAAATATGAGCAAAAAGGAGAGAACTTTCATATTTCAGGTCCTAAAATTACCTTGACCTTTGACCTTTTGACCTCAAGGTTGAAGCTAATCCTTTATCTAATGCATATCATAAAGTTATCATAATTAACAAATGTAATGAAAGATTATAGTACATAAAGGTAAGTTTACTATAGAAAATTGAGCAAAAAAGGAGGTCATTGTCTAATTTTAGCTCCTAAAATTACTTGACCTTTTGACCTGTTGACCCCTAAAGGCTGAAACCAAACCATGGTCTTTTGAATATCATCAAATGGTCTTTATTTACAAAGGTTGTGAAATTTATGGGACCAATAGGTAGATACACTTTTGAAAATTTGGCAAAAAAGGAGATTTTTGTTGATTTTAGCTCCAAAAATGACCTTGACCTTTGACCTTTTGAACTTTACATGTCATAAATATCATAGTTTATTCTTATTATAAGATTATATGAAGTATGGTTAGTTTTGCTAAAGATTTACATAAATTATACCAAAAAACATCAGAACAGGGATACCAAGTCTCCATTTATGAACTGTGACATTGACATTCTAAATCAATTTCTCGAAATTGGTACGGTAAAAGTTTCTAAAAATTTTTTTTAGGATGGAACAATATGTAAAGTTAATTTAAATGTCATTTTTTAATGCTCTGCTAAAATATTCACTTTTGAACTAGTGAAGATATAAAATTGACAAATTTTAGACTTTTCTCCTTTTTCTATTATTAGTAACAATAACACAGTTCTAAAAATAGAATAGCAAAAAAAACAATTTATTTTTTATGTTTAAATTTACAAGGTTACATGTAAGGTTCCTTTTAAAAGATAGATTAGTAAATTATACTATATAGATTTCTTAAAATTACATACTATTTAAACCCCTTATTTGGCATTTGAGGACAAAAAAGGGGGGCACTGTAACCCAGCTCTGGTGTTAACCTCAAATATTTTGCGGATTTTTATTTCATAGTAAGAACTCTTAGACCCCCCTTCTTACAATCCTTGATAAAAATGTAAATTATTTTGCTTGTTGTATATTGGCTAATTATGGGCCGAATACCTTAACTGTACTGTCCAGGCGAGCTGAAATCCCAAATAGTGTTTGTTTTTTTATTTATAAATATTTTATGTTCCTTTGAGTTGACGAACAAGAACATAAACATATATATTCAATCATTTCTTGTTCAGTGTGTATAAATCAAATGTGTCTGTTGCTTTTTTTTTTACATTCCTTCAGACATTTAAGTAGCTGTGGTAATAGTAAGGTGAATATTTACCAACCACCTTGATTGTTGACTGATCAATTTTACAGCAAAATGTTTTGAGTGTGTAGGTAAAGGTAATATCTTTTGTTAGCTTGCTTGCTAGCTGAACCGCGAAGTTAATATTAAGTTAGGTAATTTACCCTCCTTTCAGAGTAGTCTAGTCCTACAGACAGACAGACTGGTTATCTATCGGACTAGTCTACTCTTTAGGTTGTTGTCTCTTTGACACATTCCCCATTTCCATTCTCAATCTATCAAAACAGAAAAACACATAATATATCAACCTGAAAGAGTTTGAAGACAATTCTGCCATTACAAGCCACTGTCTCTAACAAATTGTCAAACTGGTCCCCATCTGTTGTCTCACTGTAGGGAGAGCAAAGGGAAAAAGTCAGGAAATCCAACATGGCTGAGATCACTAAAGCTCCTGAACTATGAACCTACAAATACAAAACTCATATAGAAAACAGCAAAGAAATTACAAAAGATTAATTAGAGATTTAGTGTATTGCTATGAACAAAATGAATATTCAAATGGGTAAAAAAGAAATACTTATAATTTTAAGAATGAAGATCACATTACATCAATTTTAGAATATTATCAAATCTTATTTGCTTGCCTTAAACATTTTTGCTTGCCATTTGTTTTCAGTTGTGCTTTAATATTGATAATTTTAGAACTAAATTATTTTTGACTATAGATATAAAAACATTGTATGATGAAAGCCGATCTCAAGATGTGAAAATAACAAAACTAGAAAATATCACTCATCAGAATAATTTGAAACTAGAATTTTATCATTTTTCTATACAAATCTTAAAACAAATATATAAGTGCTGAAGAAATGAAATTTCAATCGTTACTTACTACATGTTCATTAAACATTTCCAACAAGGTTTCTAAGAACTTTCTGGATGATAGTAATGAACTTTTGTTCAGCTGTTCTTGTCTGAGATCATAGTCGTCATGCATAGGCTGAAAAAAAGATCAAAAGATGCTATGGTCAAATATGTTTAGATAAACTGTTATTACAGAGATATGTCTTGCTTTTTTGTAATTTTGATTATGCAAATGTTGAAATTAAAATAGCAATACTTTAACATGTAAGTAATGCAAATATTCAAAGTCAATGAACCATGACTGAGTTATATGGCTAAACAATCTCCATGTAAATGAAATGTGCCAATGCTAATACAACTGCATACCAAATACCATTGACTAAGTCCTTCCCAAATCTAAATACAAACGTTAACTTGTAAACTAATAGATATAAAAACATTGTTTGTATTTTATGCAGTTGTATTAGCATTGGTACATTTCATTTACATGGAGATTGTTTAGCCATATAACTCAGTCATGGTTCATTGACTTTGAATATTTGCATAACTTGTGTAAGATGTTAGAGTATTAAAAGTTTAAAAGTCAATAAACCATGAAGATGGGGCTATATAATCTCCATGGAAGCAATACTTGCAAATGCCAATAAATTTGCATACCAAATATCATTGACTTAAAACATAAGCAGTTCATCTTAAACTGATCTAATAACAAACTAATACATGTAAACTAAGATAAGTTTCAAAGTCATTAGACTGTGACTGCATGAGGGGCAAGGCCAAATATTCTCCATGGAAATGAGATGTGCCAAAGCTTGATACCACTGAATACCAATTAACATTGGCCTACCACTAATGGTTCCCCTTGAACTGACCTAATCACAAATTATTGCATGATAACTTAGAAAAATTTTCAAAGTCAATTGACAATAACTAAGGGGGCAGAGCCAAATTATCTCCATGGAAACGAGATATGCCAATGCTTATACAACTGCATACAAAATATCATTGACCTACCACTTGTGGTTCCCCATAAACTGACCTAATCACAAACTAATACATGTAAAATAAGCAAAAGTTTTGAAGTCAATAGACCATGACTGAGGGGGAAGGGCTAAATAATCTCCATGGAAATGAGATGTGCCAATGCTTATACAACTGCATACCAAATATGATTGACCTACCACTTGCCGTTCACCATTAACTAGACCTAATCACAAACTAATACATTGTTGACGCCATCGCCGTCGCCGATACCAGAAACAGCATACCTACGTCTCGCTTTTTGACTCTGTCAAGGCGAGACAAAAACTATCTATATATAAGACACTTTTTTTGTGATCTGCATTGAAACACTGACATTTTACATGTATATTCAAGAGATGTATGTGGGAGGGTAGGAAGGGACTTTCAAAATATCCCTACAACCAAAAACCATTTTTTAAATAATTTAGCATAATATTAATAGACACATACTGAAAAAAGACCCATTACCAACATTCAATAATCAAACTTCCCTTCCTACCCTGCAACATAAATTTCGATGGAATAGTCCTGACCTTTGCAAGGCTTCATTCTTTATATAATGTACTTCTCTTGAGTGTTAAATATAGATTCTACCACTAAATCGAGTGTGATACGATATTTATCCACTCGAGACAGTTAAATTTTCAAATTTAAAACACGAGGCTCGCAAAGTGTTTTAAATATTTAAAATTTAACTGTCGAGAGTGGATAAATATCGTATTACACGAGATTTAGTGGTAGAATCTGTTTCTCTAATGATTTTCAAACAATACACAGGCAAACTTATTCCTTCTTTGCGACTGATCTGCAAAAAGATGTGCTCTTTCTATGTGACGTCATCAGGCATGGTTGCCTTTTTTCATGCCGTTACAATAGAAAATTCAGAGGAAAACAAGAAAATTGGACGTCATAATCGGATTTTAACCAATGGAGAACTGAGATCAAACGAACCATACGTTGATTAAATTTTTTTATACAATGGGTGCAGAAAGGGATAAATTGACGAAGAATTAGGGAAATAGAAATATACATTTTCAGTTTTGAACACAATGTCATGTATGGTTAAAAATCGTACCTGCATCAATGCACACAACATATCAACAGCTGCATGTGTCACACCATGGTCTTTACGCTTCATTGCCTTTACCACTTTCACACCAACTTTTTCTCTCATTCTGAAAATAAATCATAAATTAATGAGATTAAATCAGCACATTTGTATGTAATTTTCTCATTCTTTTGAATTGCTAAATTTTTTTCAATAAATCAAATTTCATAAATGCATTGAAAAGGGTCAAAATTGAATAGTCAGGACTGTCCCGCTTGACTTTAACAAAAGGCAACTATGCTACGCATAAACTTGTCAGGGTTAATGTACAGGAGTCTACAGACGAAAGATGGAGTTAAATTGTGATATTTCTTCTGGTTTCAGCTAACTACACTATATTCTGTTCTTTTGTTGGTTTTATGAAAAACTGAAATGCTACCACTTTTTCAATAAAAGGCTGCGCTTTAGCGCATGATACCCCGTTGCCCTTTTAACTTGTCTTTTATGCTTTAAATGAATTTATATGATCAACTAGAAATATATATACAAATCAAAAGGGATGTAACATTAATATATTCACCAAAGTTTCATAAAATCCCCCCTTTTTTAAGTATAAAAATTCATTACTTAAGAAAACGTAAAATCTAAAATTTATAAAAATGGAAAGGGAGCTTATGTCAATAGATATAAACAATTTATCAAAGTTGCATAAAATTCTGTGAAAGTGTTAGTTATTGTCCCAAAATTGGAAAATCCCCCCTTTTTTAAGCATAAAAATTCATAACACGGAAATGCAAAATCTGAAATTTATAAAAATTGAAAGGGAGCTTACATCAATAGATATAAACAATTCACTAAAGTTTCATGGACATTGGTGAAAGCCTTTTTGAGTTATTGTCCGAAGTGTTGAAAATCCCCCCTTTTTTATGAATAAAGCCCCATAAATCCAAAACTTAAAATCTGAAATTAAAACAAAACGAAAGGGAGTTTACGTCAATAGATATAAACAATTCAAATAAGTTTCATGGAAATTGGTGAAAGGGTTTTTGAGTTATTGTCTGAAGTGTGGACGACGGACGGACGGACTGACAACGGTATACCATAATACGTCCCGTCTAAAAGACGACGGGCATATAAAAACAAACAAGTATTTTCAAGACCATTTTTTGTTTAAAACTTGTGACATTTCAGTATTTTACTTACACCAACAAGAGAACAGATGGATAAAAGACACAGTTGATCTGCAGTGGGGGATGTATAAGGAAAATCAAAGAACCTTATAAACAGTAAAATAAAAACCTTACTAATTTATTCATTATCAAATTACCTTGGTAGTCTTGTAAAAGCTTGGAAGCCTACCTTTGAAGCTACCAATCTTCTAAGTGCCGAGAACTGTGCCTCTAAAGATTCAGAAGAAATAACTGTTTGATCTCCTTACCTTGGTAGTCTTGTAAAAGCTTGAAAGCCTGCCTTTGAAGCTACCAATCTTCTGAGTGCCAAGAACTGTGCTTCTAAAGACTCAGACGATATAACTGTTTGATCTCCTTACCTTGGAAGTCTTGTAAAAGCTTGGAAGCCTGCCTTTGAAGCTACCAATCTTCTGAGTGCCGAGAACTGTGCTTCTAATGACTCAGACGATATAACTGTTTGATCTCCTTCTCTCTCTAGCAGACCTGATAAAGCCCCATTGATAAGTTTCTCTTTGTTCTCTGCAAACAGACCCTAAAATGGCAAATACAAAATATAAGGTTAATTCATGATGAATTTAACTTTTCTACTTTGAAACCATTTTGTCAAATAGCTCATACTGTTTCTAGGTATTTTACATCCCTCGTTTTCAAAGGTTTTAGCGTTACAAATAAAAACATACAGAAGAGTGCATGCAAAGCACAATGTTTATCAAGTGATATTTTTTTATTTTAAAGAAATTCTTTATAACAGTGTTTTTTTTCTCTATATTTCATCATATTTTAATATTTTGTTGTTTTGATAAACAAAAATTAGCACCTGCTGTTTAAAGAATTGTAAGATAATGTGTTTTTGTACTACACATGGTTTTTTTTAATGGAAATAACAATGTGACAAAATTGTTCTAAAAATTTCACCACAAGTTTTATAAAAAGCATTTCGACATGGTCAATATATAAGAATAATGTTTAGATCCATGTAAAATTCAAAATGGCCTCTTCCACTTACATCTTGGGTAACAGCATGGAGGAGTCCACTGTAGGAAATGTTACTGTTAAATCTGGACACTACTTCATCAAAGGTCATTCCAACTGTCAAAAGAAAGCAAGTTAATATATGCTATACTTGTCTGGGGGAAAAGGATTTTTTAATTTTAGCACATTTTACATTTATTTTATTCCATCCATTCACTTTTAAATATGTATCGTAATCAAATATCTAGCTTTAAAGAAAAATATTGACTCTCAAAATTCATGGTGCTATCCAGTTAAACAGTAAACTTTAAATTAAATTAAACTCAGGGCTACTCCAGAAAAAAATGTATGGAGGGGGGGGGGGTGGAAGACACATTATATTAATAATACATGGGCGATGGGTATCAGAGCAACTTTTCACACTATAATGCACTACAATTCTCAATTACGATTGTCTGGGTGGCGGGTGCTGACAAAAACTGCCTTCCAACCCTCGCATACATTTTTTTCTGGAATAGCCCTCAGTAAAAAATGAAGAGAAGATATCTGAGACAATCAAACTCCTTAGTCATTGAAAAACATACACCAAGGAGGAAACAGTCCACAGAAACAAACTGCCATCATTATATTTGACAGAAATACAATGCTTTAATTTTTTTACAGATTTTCTTGCAACTTGTCAGATGTATTTTTTTTTAATTCAGGTTACTTACTAAATTAATATCTAACAAGGTATCAGTAAAACAAATCTAACAACTTATCTAGATTCCATAGCTCATGTAATAAAATAGCGAAAAAGTAGTTTACTAGATATACAGTAAAACTTGGCTAAACCGAATCCTGATAATCCGAAAACCTGTATAAACAAAACATGTTCTTAAGCCCCATCATATCAAATTGTATGCGTTATGAACCTGATAAAACCAAACATTGGCCCAAACTGAACAAAATCTTTTAAAGTCTCGAAGAGGTTCGGTTTAAACAGGTTTTACTGTATAATAAAATATCTATACTACAAAGACGACAATGGACTATTAAATCTACCTGGTGTTACAGAGAAGAATTTTAAATGTTGACTTTCTACTTCTTCATCTACTGGTACTGTAAATGGACCTGTAATGAAATATGATGGATTATGGGTAAAATATTAATACAATGCATCATGGGTAAGTTATTATAAAATACAAAACAAGTAATAAAATTGAGAAAGGAAATGGTGAATATGTCAAAGCGACAACCATCCGACCATAGAGCAAACAACAGCCGAAGGCAACCAATGGGTCTTCAATGTAGCGAGAATTCCCGCACCCGTAGGTGTCCTTCAGCTGGCCCCTAAAATATGCATAATAGTACAGTGATAATGGACGTCATACTAAACTCCGAATTATACACAAGAAACTAAAATTTAAAATCATACAAGACTAACAAAGGCCAGAGGCTCCTGACTTGGGACAGGCGCAAAATTGCGGCGGGGTTAAACATGTTTATGAGATCTCAACCCTCCCCCTATACCTCTAGCCAATGTAGAAAAGTAAAAGAATAACAATACGCACATTAAAATTCAGTTTAAGAGAAGTCCGAGTCCGATGTCAAAAGATGTAACAAAAGAAAATAAATAAAATGACAATAATACATAAATAACAACAGACTACTAGCAGTTAACTGACATGCCAGCTCCAGACCTCAATTAAACTGATTGAAAGATTATGTCTTCATCATATGAATATCAGGTACAATCCCTCCCGTTAGGGGTTTAGTATCATACTATCATAAAATATATGAGAAGAACATAACCCGTGTCATGCCAACAACTGTTTTTTTTTAGAAATAAATGTGTTTAGTTCCGATGCAAAGACCCTATCAGTGAATCAATGTTAAAGCCAAAATATGCAATCTTTAATGACCTGACAACAGTATCGTAACTATATCCCCTTTTAATAAGTCTATTTAAAGGTTTTGTTAGTTTCTGAGGAGAATACTGACATTTTTGTGCTTTATAAAGAATATTTCCATAAAATTTTGGATGTGAAATACCTGAACGTATAAGATGTCTGCATGTTGAGTTATATTTACGAATTATTTCCTTATACCGGTGATAAAATTTAGTAAATGTTTTGACCAGTTTGTGATATCGAAAACCCTGGTGTAATAATTTTTCAGTAATACATAAATTTCTCTCGTTAAAATCTAATACATTGTTACATACACGAGCGAATCGTACAAGTTGAGATATATAAACACCATAAGATGGTGACAAGGGAACGTCACCATCTAAAAATGGATAATTAACAATAGGAAATGAAAAATCATCTCTTTTATCATAAATTTTTGTATTAAGCTTCCCGTTTATGATATAGATATCAAGATCGAGGAAAGGGCAGTGGTCATTGTTATCATTAGCTTTATTTAAAGTAAGTTCTACAGGATAAATTTCTTTAGTATACATACTGAAGTCGTCATTATTTAGAGCCAATATATCATCCAAATATCTAAAAGTATTGTTAAATTTTTGTATCAAATGTTGTTTTGATGGGTCTTTGCTAATTTTAGTCATAAATTGTAACTCATAACAATACAAAAACAGGTCCGCAATAAGTGGTGCACAGTTAGTCCCCATTGGAATTCCAATAACTTGACGATATACGGAATCTCCAAAGCGAACAAAAATGTTATCAAGTAAAAATTCAAGTGCATAAATAGTATCAAAGCATGTCCAATTGACATAGTTCTTTTGTTTATTGCTACTAAAAAATGATCTAAAAGAGTTTGAACATATGTACTCACATTCCGACTTTTTAAATGCCCAGTTAATTAGGGATGTGAATTTTTTCTTAATAAGAATATGAGGCAAAGTGGTATATAGGGTAGAAAAATCAAAACTTTGAACAGATTCAAAATCACCAATATATGCATGCAATTTATCAAGTACTTCCAACGAGTTTTTGACACTCCAAAAGTAATTAATTCCACTATTTTCAAAGGCCTTATTTGAACAATTTATTATCAGGTTTTTTATTGTACCAAGTGTACTAGTATAAGTAAGTAAAACAGACAATTTAGTAGTTGAACAATGGCTAGAAGATGAAATAAATCTATATTTGTAAGGTTTTTTGTGCAGCTTCGGAAGCCAGTACATAGTTGGGACTTTCATTGTGTTTGGTTCTGCTTGTAAAGAAGTAGCTAAAAGTTTATGTTTGTTACAGATGTCGTTTTCTGAAAATGAAGTCAGTTGGAATGTTGGTGAATTCGTGATTTCCTTTTGCAGAACCTCTATATAAAATTTACGTCAAACAATAATGATATTATTAGCAGCTTTATCAGCCGGGACAAAAACAAATTCCTTGGCTAGTTCTGTTAGTTTATTTTTGATACGCGAAATAGGGTTTTTAAAGTTTTTGTTGAGGGTAAAATGTTCTTTAAAATGTTGTATTCGAATATCAACTATCTTCATTACTGAATTAAAAAAAGAGTCCAAAGATTTTTTGTCAGCTTTTTCCCGTTTTACCCATTTCAAACAGTAGGCACGGAGTGAGTCGTTGATGATATTACGACACTCATTCCAGTTAATAGTTGACGGGGGACGATATTTAGGTCCTTTACTGAGGAATGATTTTAACTCTCGGTCGCGAACGATGTTAAGGTCTCCTGTTATAACATGGGAAATTGGTCCATAGGTGTATTCTGAATTACTGCAATTACACGACATAGGTGTATTTTCAGTGATATTTACATCTTTACACAATTGGCTATAATTAAACACATATTTTCGGGTAGATTTCTTGTAAATATAACAAATGAGAGGGAGTTCAGTATTATCAAAATATCCAGGAATTTGGTCTTTAACAGAATGGTCGTTAAAAATACCGGCAATATTTACAAAATCAAAACCTTTATTGACATACTTTATTTTAATAAAATGTTTTTTATGATCTTCAGGGCGATCAATTTTTGGAAACAGTTTAGAATAACAATATGCCATTATAATTTGGACAATTTCATACTTAGGACTGTAATATGAAATTGTGTTGCAATCCTCTAAAATTTTATTTAATTTATTTATAGGTAAAGAACAAAGCTTGGTTAACAGATAATGTCTGCCGTTGTTTTTTGAAATGGAAATTAGGTCCGAAATATTTGTATGGTTGGTCCGAAATTTTCTTTGATTGCGATTTTTTCTGCGTCCATGAGAACGATTTTTACGAACAGTTTTAGATAAAATTGAGAAAGGAAATGGTGAATATGTCAAAGCGACAACCACCCGACCATAGAGCAAACAACAGCCGAAGGCAACCAATGGGTCTTCAATGTAGCGAGAATTCCCGCACCCGTAGGTGTCCTTCAGCTTGCCCCTAAAATATGCATAATAGTACAGTGATAATGGACGTCATACTAAACTCCGAATTATACACAAGAAACTAAAATTTAAAATCATACAAGACTAACAAAGGCCAGAGGCTCCTGACTTGGGACAGGCGCAAAATTGCGGCGGGGTTAAACATGTTTATGAGATCTCAACCCTCCCCCTATACCTCTAGCCAATGTAGAAAAGTAAAAGAATAACAATACGCACATTAAAATTCAGTTCAAGAGAAGTCCGAGTCTGATGTCAAAAGATGTAACAAAAGAAAATAAATAAAATGACAATAATACATAAATAACAACAGACTACTAGCAGTTAACTGACATGCCAGCTCCAAACCTCAATTAAACTGATTGAAAGATTATGTCTTTATCATATGAATATCAGGTACAATCCCTCCCGTTAGGGGTTTAGTATCATACTATCATAAAATATATGAGAAGAACATAACCCGTGTCATGCCAACAACTGTTTTTTTTAGAAATAAATGTGTTTAGTTCCGATGCAAAGACCCTATCAGTGATTCAATGTTAAAGCCAAAATATGCAATCTTTAATGACCTGACAACAGTATCGTAACTATATCCCCTTTTAATAAGTCTATTTAAAGGTTTTGTTAGTTTCTGAGGAGAATACTGACATTTTTGTGCTTTATAAAGAATATTTCCATAAAATTTTGGATGTGAAATACCTGAACGTATAAGATGTCTGCATGTTGAGTTATATTTACGAATTATTTCCTTATACCGGTGATAAAATTTAGTAAATGTTTTGACCAGTTTGTGATATCGAAAACCCTGGTGTAATAATTTTTCAGTAATACATAAATTTCTCTCGCTAAAATCTAATACATTGTTACATACACGAGCGAATCGTACAAGTTGAGATATATAAACACCATAAGATGGTGACAAGGGAACGTCACCATCTAAAAATGGATAATTAACAATAGGAAATGAAAAATCATCTCTTTTATCATAAATGTTTGTATTAAGCTTCCCGTTTATGATATAGATATCAAGATCGAGGAAAGGGCAGTGGTCATTGTTATCATTAGCTTTATTTAAAGTAAGTTCTACAGGATAAATTTCTTTAGTATACATACTGAAGTCGTCATTATTTAGAGCCAATATATCATCCAAATATCTAAAAGTATTGTTAAATTTTTGTATCAAATGTTGTTTTGATGGGTCTTTGCTAATTTTAGTCATAAATTGTAACTCATAACAATACAAAAACAGGTCCGCAATAAGTGGTGCACAGTTAGTTCCCATTGGAATTCCAATAACTTGACGATATACGGAATCTCCAAAGCGAACAAAAATGTTATCAAGTAAAAATTCAAGTGCATAAATAGTATCAAAGCATGTCCAATTGACATAGTTCTTTTGTTTATTGCTACTAAAAAATGATCTAAAAGAGTTTGAACATATGTACTCACATTCCGACTTTTTAAATGCCCAGTTAATTAGGGATGTGAATTTTTTCTTAATAAGAATATGAGGCAAAGTGGTATATAGGGTAGAAAAATCAAAACTTTGAACAGATTCAAAATCACCAATATATGCATGCAATTTATCAAGTACTTCCAACGAGTTTTTGACACTCCAAAAGTAATTAATTCCACTATTTTCAAAGGCCTTATTTGAACAATTTATTATCAGGTTTTTTATTGTACCAAGTGTACTAGTATAAGTAAGTAAAACAGACAATTTAGTAGTTGAACAATGGCTAGAAGATGAAATAAATCTATATTTGTAAGGTTTTTTGTGCAGCTTCGGAAGCCAGTACATAGTTGGGACTTTCATTGTGTTTGGTTCTGCTTGTAAAGAAGTAGCTAAAAGTTTATGTTTGTTACAGATGTCGTTTTCTGAAAATGAAGTCAGTTGGAATGTTGGTGAATTCGTGATTTCCTTTTGCAGAACCTCTATATAAAATTTACGTCAAACAATAATGATATTATTAGCAGCTTTATCAGCCGGGACAAAAACAAATTCCTTGGCTAGTTCTGTTAGTTTATTTTTGATACGCGAAATAGGGTTTTTAAAGTTTTTGTTGAGGGTAAAATGTTCTTTAAAATGTTGTATTCGAATATCAACTATCTTCATTACTGAATTAAAAAAAGAGTCCAAAGATTTTTTGTCAGCTTTTTCCCGTTTTACCCATTTCAAACAGTAGGCACGGAGTGAGTCGTTGATGATATTACGACACTCATTCCAGTTAATAGTTGACGGGGGACGATATTTAGGTCCTTTACTGAGGAATGATTTTAACTCTCGGTCGCGAACGATGTTAAGGTCTCCTGTTATAACATGGGAAATTGGTCCATAGGTGTATTCTGAATTACTGCAATTACACGACATAGGTGTATTTTCAGTGATATTTACATCTTTACACAATTGGCTATAATTAAACACATATTTTCGGGTAGATTTCTTGTAAATATAACAAATGAGAGGGAGTTCAGTATTATCAAAATATCCAGGAATTTGGTCTTTAACAGAATGGTCGTTAAAAATACCGGCAATATTTACAAAATCAAAACCTTTATTGACATACTTTATTTTAATAAAATGTTTTTTATGATCTTCAGGGCGATCAATTTTTGGAAACAGTTTAGAATAACAATATGCCATTATAATTTGGACAATTTCATACTTAGGACTGTAATATGAAATTGTGTTGCAATCCTCTAAAATTTTATTTAATTTATTTATAGGTAAAGAACAAAGCTTGGTTAACAGATAATGTCTGCCGTTGTTTTTTGAAATGGAAATTAGGTCCGAAATATTTGTATGGTTGGTCCGAAATTTTCTTTGATTGCGATTTTTTCTGCGTCCATGAGAACGATTTTTACGAACAGTTTTAGATAAAATTGAGAAAGGAAATGGTGAATATGTCAAAGCGACAACCACCCGACCATAGAGCAAACAACAGCCGAAGGCAACCAATGGGTCTTCAATGTAGCGAGAATTCCCGCACCCGTAGGTGTCCTTCAGCTTGCCCCTAAAATATGCATAATAGTACAGTGATAATGGACGTCATACTAAACTCCGAATTATACACAAGAAACTAAAATTTAAAATCATACAAGACTAACAAAGGCCAGAGGCTCCTGACTTGGGACAGGCGCAAAATTGCGGCGGGGTTAAACATGTTTATGAGATCTCAACCCTCCCCCTATACCTCTAGCCAATGTAGAAAAGTAAAAGAATAACAATACGCACATTAAAATTCAGTTCAAGAGAAGTCCGAGTCTGATGTCAAAAGATGTAACAAAAGAAAATAAATAAAATGACAATAATACATAAATAACAACAGACTACTAGCAGTTAACTGACATGCCAGCTCCAAACCTCAATTAAACTGATTGAAAGATTATGTCTTTATCATATGAATATCAGGTACAATCCCTCCCGTTAGGGGTTTAGTATCATACTATCATAAAATATATGAGAAGAACATAACCCGTGTCATGCCAACAACTGTTTTTTTTAGAAATAAATGTGTTTAGTTCCGATGCAAAGACCCTATCAGTGATTCAATGTTAAAGCCAAAATATGCAATCTTTAATGACCTGACAACAGTATCGTAACTATATCCCCTTTTAATAAGTCTATTTAAAGGTTTTGTTAGTTTCTGAGGAGAATACTGACATTTTTGTGCTTTATAAAGAATATTTCCATAAAATTTTGGATGTGAAATACCTGAACGTATAAGATGTCTGCATGTTGAGTTATATTTACGAATTATTTCCTTATACCGGTGATAAAATTTAGTAAATGTTTTGACCAGTTTGTGATATCGAAAACCCTGGTGTAATAATTTTTCAGTAATACATAAATTTCTCTCGCTAAAATCTAATACATTGTTACATACACGAGCGAATCGTACAAGTTGAGATATATAAACACCATAAGATGGTGACAAGGGAACGTCACCATCTAAAAATGGATAATTAACAATAGGAAATGAAAAATCATCTCTTTTATCATAAATTTTTGTATTAAGCTTCCCGTTTATGATATAGATATCAAGATCGAGGAAAGGGCAGTGGTCATTGTTATCATTAGCTTTATTTAAAGTAAGTTCTACAGGATAAATTTCTTTAGTATACATACTGAAGTCGTCATTATTTAGAGCCAATATATCATCCAAATATCTAAAAGTATTGTTAAATTTTTGTATCAAATGTTGTTTTGATGGGTCTTTGCTAATTTTAGTCATAAATTGTAACTCATAACAATACAAAAACAGGTCCGCAATAAGTGGTGCACAGTTAGTCCCCATTGGAATTCCAATAACTTGACGATATACGGAATCTCCGAAGCGAACAAAAATGTTATCAAGTAAAAATTCAAGTGCATAATTAGAAACTATATCCAAAATGTTAACAGAATCGGTTCTTGATATATTGCCAATTCCCATGATATTATCATTAAGACCGAGAGGGTAGACTGTCTGTAATTTTTTAATCCAATTTAATTCATTTATTTTACGTGATCGTACAAACTTGGAATGAGATTCACCAGGCTGCTTATTTACTACTTCTAAAGGTTGAACTGTTAAATATTTAATAGGATGACTGTGCTTCTTAAGATGTTGATAAATGATACTTTTGAATTTATTGGGTCTTTTAAAACGATACAGGTGTTCTTGCGTGCGTTTAGATAAATATCGCCCAGTTTCACCTACGTACTGAATACCGCATCCCGGTTTGTTTCATGTGAGTAAATAAATAATACTGTTTGTTTTTCAAGTAATATCAGTTTCAAAATTTAGAGAAACCTTTTTACTTGATAAAACATAAGTCATTTTCCAACTTCTATGAATTTAAATAGTTATTAACTTTTTAGAAAAAAACTGTTTATTAGACTCAAATCTCAGAAGAATCTATTTAAAAGAAATCAAATTAACTTGAAATATTTATCATGCAAAAGATTCGGATAATTGTTTTCAAACAGGGATTTGCCCATAAACATCAATTATTTTGCTAGGAAAACCCTCTTTACAAAACAATCAATTGATAAAATATATTTTAAAACATTACTATTTTTTTTCGTGAACTTAACCTTTTGACTTACCTAGACGACAACCTCTGGATGTAAATTTCATTTTAACACAAACATCTCTGTTACCAGACGCTCTGACCCCATCCAAGACAGAGGCAATTAAGGCGTCCCTGTTAATAAAGAGGATAAATTAGTGATAATCTAAAATTTGCATAATAGTTTTTTACTGCTTAATTGTATGACTCTTAATGAACTGCAAAAAGCAGAACTTAATACCATTTTTTTTATGTATAAATTTTTATGAAAAACCTTTTAAGGGCTGTTCTTATATTAAACACATGAGAGGCATGGTAGGTACTTATTTTTAGACCCCAACCAACCACATCATTAAAGGAGTAGGTCCGGTAAGACCCCCTTTTGGCCCCAAAATATGGCAGTTTTACAAAATTGTTAAAATGTAAACTTTTAGTTATTTATTGGACAGTTGAATGCTTCTGCTACATAAATATGGGCAGTTTTTGACAATACAATGCACATATATCGGGATGTAGCACCATTAAGTCATGCTAAATTACTGAAATCTTCAAAATTCTATCATTTTAGTTAAATTTTAGACGATTTTCGTGTAAAACGAAAGTGGCCGCATTCGTGTTCATCCTTAATATTGAGATGTAAGATGTATTTTATAATAATATATGACATATATAAAGGTTGTGGATGAACACGGATGCGGCCACTTTCATTTTTGACAAAAACCATCTGAAAAGTGACGTTTTTTGGCATATTTAAGAGATTTTTCATATTTGAGCTTAAATCAGATCGTTTTTAATGACTAAATTAGTTAAAATCTTTCACAAAAACTAATTGAATCAAGTGAAATGGACACTTAAGTGTTTAAAAAGTGGTCAAAATCTTTCGTCAGATGAAACTGAAATTTGAGGCCAAAATGAGTCCTTACCGGACCTACTCCTTTTCAATTTTACCCATATCATTTACAAAATTTTTAAGAAAATGAAATCACCAACAATTACATTCTTTAAGTGCCTACAATCCCACAATATCAATTTTGGTTCAGCCCTGAAAACGAAAGTTTCCAAGTCTATTTGTTAGGTTTTATTTTCCCCCAGAAAAAAATTACCTATTTTCAAGTTAATAGTCATGATCTCTATTCACCAGATTTTCATGTGAATAAAATTCACTTTTCAAAAGATCATTTATATAACAATAAAAGTTAATCTAAAAGGGAGGTAACCAGATACTATAAAAGTTTACTTAAAAGGGAGATAACAAATTCTATAAAACTTTAATTAAAAGGGAGATAATTTAATTAATCATTGACTATAAATTACCTGTCAGTAGACTGATAAGTTCTTATTGCACCTTTTACATACTCAACACTGAATTTTTGTGGGTTTTCTTGGTCCCTAATAATCGCAAAAATCTGTAAATGGAAAGAATACTTAATTTCATTTGCAAAATCTCATCTTTTATCACAGTCTTGACATAATGTACATATACATGTGTAAGGGTTCAGACAAATAGAATGATCCTTTATTGACAACTTTTTAAAAACAGGGTGTAAAGCCATACATATCATGAAATGATCAGAGTCAATCAGTGTCCCAAGTCAGGAGCCTGTAATTCAGTGGTCGTTGTTTGTTGCTGGTTATCATAAATGTTTTTTGTTCATTGTTTTGTTCATAGATTACAGTCACTGTGGTAGTTTTCTCATAAATTTGAATTATTTTTTATTTATCATTTTAGGGCCTTTAACCCTTTCGCCGATGAGTCCCGGTTTACCGGGATTCACGCTTCAGACAGCTGACGATGAGTCCCGTTTTACCGGGATCGGAATACCTCTTTTATATTTCCCGCTCAAAACAGTGCAAACATGAGTTATCTTTCTTTGATGAATACCCGGATGAAAGTGTAAACATGCCGCTTCCGTTTGTTGAAAACCGTGTCAAAATCAGACGAAATTTACGGAATTTACGAGAATTTGAAATGAGGGAACATTTTTTTTGAAAGAATATGGAAGAATTGAAGCCAAACTAGTATACTTTTTTTACATAAAATGTCGTTTTATGTACAAAACACTTGGAATAGACATCGTTCAGTGCGGGGAATTTGTACAGCCTCATAAAATTTTTCAAAATTTTGCCGTTTTTGGTTAAAAAATTACAATTTGGGGTCTTAGAGCAGAATTTTGAGAATTTCACCTAGATAATGCCGAAAATTTGAAAATTTGAATATTTTATGAAGAATAAATTATCAAAACATGAACAATACTGTGAACATGGTGTTAGTGAATGAAATAAATACACAAATAACTACAAACAAGTTTTTATTGACATTTATTATGAAGATCTCCCACTTGAGTAATAGTAGCCAGGGAAGCCATCGTCTCAGAGTAGCTTCTGTCTGGGCAGCAATCGGTGAAAGGGTTAATAGCGGACTATGTAATATGAGTTTTGTTCATTGTTAAAGAATGAACAGTTACCTATAGTTGTTAACTCTTATGTCATTTTGTCTCATTGGCAATCATACCACATCTTGTTATTTCTATATACTGTAAATTCAGAAAACCTTTGCTAGGTTTTGTCCAGATGGGTGTTATCTGTCAAAAATAGCTACCCACAATGCATCAGAAATACCTACATCACAGAGAGGCTTTAGTGTGGCTACATTGTATGTAGCAGGATCACGTTCAACCAAACAGGTTTCTGTTAAACAAAGTGTGCGTCTGACGGAGTCAGAATGGCGTGGTGAGATCTTCTGAACCATGAATTCTGTGTAGGATGTCAGGGCTTCATCATTACTGAAAATAAAGTAATATAGTTCATAAGATTTTGGGCTCTGATGATGCATTATCATTTGTGGGATACCAATTGTTATTGATTTCAGTGGTTCAAGTGAACCACAAATTTAGATGTTCAACATATAATAAATTCTCTATAGGTTTGTATGCAAAATTTGACAAAACCATGCAATTAAAGCAAGTTTTCCTTGAAACCAACGAAAAATAAAAAAATCTACAGTATGTCCAATTTTTTTTTCTCACAATGGATTTGAAATAATTTGGTATGCATGGATTGCACTATTCATTTGGCATTCATTTTATCAAGCTGTTAGCAATATTTTCTAGTGCAACTGTTTTTCTAGTGTCAAAATGTTCATGCTTTGTTATAATAGTTAGTTTTAAATAGATATCAGTGACCGATATAGGAAATGCTTTCCTGGTGACAATATTTTTGGAGGTCAGACCCGTCCCTAGGACCTATTGGGTTATGTGTTTGAATTAAAAAAAAATGTTGCCTCCTCTTTTACAAAATGTATATGAAAAATTTCTTTAAATGTTGGAATGTAAAAACAATTTGGCTCCCCTAAAACTATTCATGCATAAACAACAAACCATGAGATAAAATCAACTTTTAAAACACTTTGTATCTTTATATTTTTACTATTTGGTGTTAAATTTGTAGAAATTATTCAGAATAAATGTTAACCAAGAAATATTAAATGTACCTGTATTTGCCCAGCCTATGAGTGGCAAACTGATCTAAACCTACAGGGTCTTTTCTCTGTTTGACAGAGATTCCTACATAAGCTGCTGCTGACTCCATTACACCTTTTATTAAAGCTTCTCGCTGATCTAGAGCAAACAGATGCTGAAATATAAGACAGTAGTATATAAATTTGAATTTTTAACATTTAACTGACACATTTTAGCAAATAAATCTGTATCACCTAGTGCAAGAAGGTATATGTGTCAAAAAACTTATAACTTGTACAAAAACCCTGTACAAATTATAATATGTACAAACTTACATCTTGTACACAACATATATACTAAATAGATATACCATTCTATACATGCATGCTCATACATATATGTTTGTATTATATTGCTATAAATGTTAAATGGAGAAGACTTCATAAGTCTGCTTGACTTGTGTCTTATCCAATTTGTATTTAAACAAATAAAATATGTTTAAACAAAAAAATATAAGACAAATATTTCTGTGAGCATTGCTGGTTCTATCTTGTCAATACAGTGGTTACTAGTATAAACCATAGACATGGCAGATGCATGTGACTACAATCTTGCATGCAATTGAATAGGATTGCCATACTTCATACAGTAGGTCATGATTCTACCCAGGCACTAGTTATCTACAACAACAATTATAAACTGACTGACATGATCAAGCCAATAGTGCAGATAGACAGGTGTCAAACACCAATAATCAATCAATCTTTACATATGATTATCCTGATCTGCTTTAACCCCTGAGTAATACAATGGTTGTTAGATGGGTGTATTCCCCTAACACATATTAGCGTCAGTCTCTATTTTTGACTAAGTCAATGCAAGACAAAAATGGTGGGTTAAATCTGGTTTTACAGCTATCTAAACCTCCCACCTTTTTTTTTAGTTCTGCTAAATTGATAAAATTTTGTGACAGACATATTAGGGATCCACCAGGCCTCTGTTTCTATATTTCACTGATTAACTGCTTTTTTAAATGTCTTGTGTTGCCCTATAAATTCTTTAAAAAAAATAACTGGTTAGGTTTTGTTTCATGTAATTTCATTGTACAATATTGTGAGAGTTTTGATAAGATTTACAGAATAGAGAATCGTCAAAAAGTGTAGAACTGACTAGAACAAAGTTTTTTTTTTTATTAAGAATAGAGAAAACCAAACAGGGGGAAAAAGAGGTGCCAGAGAATGTTGGACAATATTTGCACTTTGCCTTCACATTCCCAGAATTTGGTGCATGATCAGGAAACACAAAGTGTTTCAAAGCAGACATTTTATATAAAGGAGTAAGTTCGGTATGGGCCATATTTGGCCCCAATTATAAAGTTCATTGTTACAAGCCAATAAAGGTTTTAAGTTGCATTAAATACATGTGAGAAAGTTAAACAGAACTGTTTTTGTCAAAGTTTAAGTCTAAGACGTTGATTTTTACACCCCAAAAAGGTCAAGATAAGGGATTTTGGTAAAATTTGACAAAATGAGCTGGATTTCAACCAAATTAAGGACCAGGAAACATAGAGCGCAGGCGTCGACAAACTTAATATTCAAATAAGACATGTGAAATGTCTTCACAAACATTATTTTAAAAGATCTTTGTTGTCGACGTATGCGCTCTATGTTTCCTGTCCAATAATCTATTGAAATTTACCTATTTTCATTGATTTTTTCGTGAAAAATCAATATGAGTGCAACTTGTGACGTCATAATGTAACGAAGAAACGTAAAGTTTTCAACAAAATAGCTTATTTCCTATCTAGTCACTATATTAGCTTTAATTTATTGTGATATTGGTCAATAAATCAGAATTTGAAATTTACGCTAAAAAAGGGGGCCATTTTAGGACCTTACTGAACATACTCCTTTCAACATAACATCCAATTCAAAAATTAAAGATAAAAGCTTGTAATAAAAAAATGAATGATTACTGATTACATGTGATTACATGACAAAATGTAATCGATTACAGCTGATTACGATTACCCCATGCCTGGTAGAACAAAGTTGTTTTTTTATTAAGAATAGAGAAAACCAAACAGGGGGAAAAGAGGTGCTAAAATATGAAGAAAAGAGAATAATAGGCAAAGAAAGAAACAAGAAAGTGTCCATAGTACACGGATGGCCCACTCGCACTATCATTTTCTATGTTCAGTGGACCGTGAAATTGGGGTCTAAACTTTAATTTGGAATTAAAATTAGAAAGATCATATCATGGGGAACATGTGTACTAAGTTTCAAGTTGATGTAACTTTAACTTCATCAAAAACTACCTTGACCAAAAACTTTAAACTGAACTTCGCACTATAATTTTCTATGTTCAGTGGACCATGAAATTGGGGTCAAAACTATAATTTGGCCTTAAAATTAGAAAAATCATATCATGGGGAACATGTATACTACGTTTCAAGTTGATTGGACTTCAACTTCATCAAAAACTACCTTGACAAAAAACTTTAACCTAAAGCGAACGGATGCACGAACGAACAGATGGAGACAGACCAGAAAATATAATGCCCCTCTAATATGGTAGGTGGGGCATAAAAACAATTTGAAATCAAAGAATACAGAAATGAAGGACCCAACATCCATACCATCCTGTCATGCTGATAATATACATAGGCACAGAACAAAACATACCAATCGTGTAAATCCACCATGAGCTACACATACTCCACCAGGTAAATCTCCTGACATCTACAATACACTAAATAATGATTCAGTGTCTAAAAATGTTGACTTCTCTGTTTCAAAATATCAAGCTTTTTAAAAGACTTATATAATGATAGTTTATAAATAAAGGAACTAAAGCAGAAAACAAACAGTTTGCTTGTTTTCGAGATATACATGTAAGCCATTGAAAATTTGTTGGTAAAAAAATTTCTCTAGATTTTCATACATTTAACATTGGCTCCTATTTTCGTTCAAAAATTATGAAAAATATTAAAGGTCTTCGGATTAATAAAAATTTAGCCAAACATTTATGAAATCTATGCTAAACCAAAAAATATTTTACTAGAATTTTGCAGATAAATTATTATATTACAATTCTGATTTTAACTTGACATTCAGGACAATTCTTTTACTAAACCCTTTTAAATCAAATTATTTACTGTCGTGACTGTAAACCGACTAATCTTTGCAAGGATTTATTTTCGTCACTGGAAAAATAACATGAAAATAAATTGTCACATTTTGTAAACACATATCTTTCCTTATTTAACTTTATCAAGTAAATTAAAATATAACCAAATTAAATTGTAATGAAGTTGACTAGAAGGGACTTAACATGAAATAAAGTACAGTGAAACCTGTTTTAAGGGATCTAAAATTATTAGTCTTATAACACAGGTTTTAATACAGGTTTGACTGTATCTGCAAAAATTATTTGGTTTACAGAATCAGGTGCTAATTCATACAAACCAATATCAGTCCTTCCATATCTTTGTAGTCATAGGAACAAAGGATCTTATTGGTTGATGGATCTATCTGATCCAAGGAGGACTGGTTGACCTCTAAGATCACAGGAACTCTTGACTCTGACCAGTGTTGCTTGAATGCATTAAACCTCTGAAAGATCATGATTTAAGAAATTAGTGATAATGTTAATAGCTGTTTCCTGTGATTTGTTTGCAAGAAAGAAGCTAAATAAAATACTTTAAAAAGCATTAAAACAGTCACAATTAATTACACCCTACTTAAAGAAGTCATTGAAACATGAAAAACTATATACAAGTTATAAAAGATATGTTGACCCCTGATAATCAAATTCCCAGGTTCTTTCAAATTTGACATGTGTTAAATACTACATGGATTCATAGTTCATGGGGTATTAGATCTTGTTTTTTGAGATTCTGCCACGAAAGGATTATAGAGTTGTGTTAATTTATGATGAATAAATCTCACTTCATATCCTGAAAATCTAATCAATGTAAAAATGTCTCAGCTTTAAAAGGAGTCTTCATACATATTTAAGGACTGAGCTACAGAAGAAAACATTACCTATGGGAAATCAATTGCACATAATAGCCCAGTTGAACCAACTAAATATGAAATTCACAAATGGCTGTATGCAAACTTTGGCAAAACTAGGAAATCAAGTATCGGAAAAATATAATTTTTGTTGAAACCAAGAAATTTCTACTAAATAAATAACTCCCCAGTAGTATATGTGCAACCCATCAACCCACTAAAAAGAATTTATTACAATTAAATACACAATAGGCTAAAAGATATGAATGCAAAATAGTTCACTAGAATTCTTTCAAATTATATTAGAAATTTTACCTTTGGGGTATGGGTCACTTCAGCAAACTTGCTCCTAAATCTCTGAAATAAATAAAAAAACATTGTTAACCAACTTATAATTCGTTTTCACAGCATGATAATTTTATGGTAATGATTCCATAAAAACATGTTTTCTTGTCACCATGTGGTAGGTCAATCTGAATCCATATGTAGTAAAAAAAGTTGTGTCTTCAGAAATGCACAATAATGAACATGTGAACAACTCATCCAAGTATGTTAAGTGGGTGGCCTGCTGTAAGTTCAATTTTTCTTCCCCCTTTCCAACATGATGTTATTTGCAAGTGGAAATTAAAATGTTCTGACTGTTCCTAAGCCTTTCAAATTTCTACATTTGTAATTGTTTTATCAAATATTTTTTTTTCGTTCTGAACATGCATGAAATATTTGGAACTTGATGTCAGGAAAACAACTATCAATCTACAATCTTATGAAAACATATATTATAATATTCATGCTTAACAAATAACTGAAGGATACAGATGATGGCCCAGCTTGCATATAATTTTATAAAGGGACTTAACTCAATAATGCAAAAAGTAACACATCCCAAATTAGTACTTGATCTGTGTTTAGTGGTAAAGGTTTCATAGCTTATATGGAGGCAAACTTCACTTTGAGAAAAGAAACATTTTGGGACATACGGCACATTCTTCTTTTACTTTTTTTTTGTCAACTTCAGACATGTCAGATACATTTTTCTTTTATCCTGTAGAACCCCCTTACACATTTTTTAGTTCTGTCAGCTGTGTTTTGATTTTAGTTACCAAGCGCTTTTGGTTAAATTTGTCACCATATCACAATTTAGAGAATGTTTTGGGTAAATATCAACAACAAAAAATTTGCATTCTTAAATGAGGCCCCTCATAGGGGTGTCCAAATAATCAAATAATTGAAATCCCCATGAGGAGGCTCTTAATTTTTACATTACCAGTGCTTCAGTAAGTAGGTCAGCTCTGTGGTCCGTAGAAAACTTCATGGTGTCCGTCTTTTTTGGTCCTTTCTTAATGGTGATTATAAACTCATTATTCCCTGGAGCTTTCACATTGGGTACTATACCAACAAACTCACTGTAGGGCCACTGAAAATACACAACATCAAAACATTCTAAGCTTATATTTAAATACTTTATCTAATCAAATAGGGTGATCTACTTTTTCGGAAAATCTATAGAGGTCAATGTGCTTAAAAAACTATTTCAGAAATAACCATAAGTCTGTTATAATACAATCCTTTTAAATTTAAAATTAAAAGCAAGAAGTGTCCAAACTGCATGATGCTGATCCTATACCCGCTGTAAGACTTTTATAGGGGAAACCCTTTGTGGTTAATCTGAATGTGTGATGTTCAAAATGCTGTTTAGTTTGCCTTTCCTAATGAGGACCATGCAATCAATCACATCTGGTAACTATCTACTATGTCAGCCAATAAAATTATGGTGTTGCTAATATAACCTGCTAATTTGTTGAATTGTTTTACATTGTCATTTCGGGGCCTTTTATAGCTGACTATGTGACATGGGCTTTGCTCATTGTTGAAGGCTATACAGTGACATATGGCTGTTAATTTCTATGTTATTTTGTTCTCTTGTAGAGAGTTGTCTCATTGGCAATCATACCACATCTTCTTTTTTTTTAATAATTTGTTATCCTTTTTTATCTATAATAGCTAACATTAAAATAGATGATCACCTAAAAAATTAGCAAAGATATGAATTAAGCACTATCTAAAAACTAGATTAATCTTTTATCTCATAAAAACGAACCTGATTTGTAATTTCCAATGACTGTGGGTTATATGTTGTTATGCCTAGTGTACCCACTGAAAATATTCTTTTATATCTGAAATAAATAGAAATGTTTATTTTGCATGTCATGAACATCAATTTTATGCCTTAATATCAATGTAGTTTCAGGATAAATTCCAAGATTATAAATATCATTTATTTAACTTTTGATTTTAATATTGTTTTTCTGTCTATGCATTTCCTATAATTTAATTCTAAATTCGATTTTAAACCGGCGTAAATCGTGAAAAAACATTCATGACGTCACGGACACATGATAGAATTACATGTATGTCTATGACATGATAAACAAAACTACATCAGCCAATCAGAAGACGTGTTACATCCAAAATTAAATTATTGATATATACCTCTGGTAAATACCAAGGCCTTTATTTACTGACCAACCTTGACCTCAACTTGTCTTTAAATCTATACTTACTTCCCTTTCCATGAGTGCTTTGTTATGAAATAACATGCCAAATCCTGGTTATCTTTCATTGACGACATCTTGTCACCTGAAATTAAAAATTATCCAACTAATGTATATTTCTGTTATTTGTGAAGTCAAATTGTACTGTCTAAAAAAGCATTAGGATGTACTTAAAATGATCATGTAAATGTATGTATCATATCTTCTTCATTAGGTAACCAAATGCTTCGATATTTATGATATGTTTTTGTATGTGTACCTCAAATGTACATGTACATTTATGGAAAATTTTCACGTTGTACAGTATACATCACATTGAAATTTCATGATGATATATAGAAATTAATAATATTTAATGACTGTAAATTTCATGCACTGCTGAAATGGCCTTGTCATGCTTGTGCAGTGTGCACAGCTGAATCAAATATACTGAAGGTACTTTTATATGCGGGCATTGATTTTAGAGTATACATGAACAGTGGTCTCGCTAGCCCAAAATAGAAGGGCGCAGCGCCCTGGGTGCCCTCAGCCGCGCCCTGGGTGCCTTCATCCGCGCCCTTCTGCCCTGACGTCTTTTTCCAAAATTATCTTGTGCCGTTTTGGTAAAATTTTGTTTCATCGATTTCTGATCTCTAAGTTAATTACATATATGACACTGTGTGATTGCCCCCAGGTTAATCATGTCATTACAATCAATTACAATGATAAAGACTTCAAAGGTGTTAATAACTAGGTAATTTAATTAGGACAATGTATCTTTTTGTCATACTTTTGATGAATGTGTCAGCGAGTGTGTTTAGCTTGGGTCGGCATTTTCGATCTCCAAGTCACAATGGAAAAGCGTATAAATGAAGACTTTCATGACTTTAGAATTGAATTTAAGTCATCAAAATAAAACTATGCCTTTACAGAAATGCCTTCCATCTCGACTTGTTAGCGACACGCACAGTTTTTAATTAACCCAAACTGGTGGAAATTGATTTTGGAGTTACTTCCCCTGTTTTAGCTTATTACAAATTTGTGCTCTAAAAATATTATCTAGTATAAAAAAAAGGAATAAATTATCAATTGAATATATAATAACATAATAATGTTACCTTAAAGATATTAACTGTCTTTGAACATATTAAAAAATATATATTGCAATTTCTACTTGATAATTATACTTTTAGCAATCCATGTTCTAAACATTGTTAAATTAGTAATGCTTTTTTTCCATTTCATGTTGTATTAAAAAGCTATAATTCCTATATAGATAAAAAAATATCCTATATAGATAAAAAAAATATCCTAAATAGATAAAAAAAAACTAACTCATATTCTTTGATAATGGGTGGAGTGAAATTAAACTGTAAAAACATAATACGTTGATGAAGATGTACTATATCATGCATAACTACACAAACAATGAAATAATGACTATAGTTGAAAAGCATCTTTATTTAAAAAAAAAACATACAGTAAAAAAAAAGAAGAGATTCGTTAACTCGTGATACACACAGAAACGTAGACAAAAAAATGAGCAGTGCCTTTTCTTATCATAAAAAGTGCCCTGCCCTCCACTGGCACCCTGCCCCTTTTGATTTCTAGCTAGAGCACTGCATGAAAGTAACATATTTATGGGTTCCTAAGTTTGTGGCTTCTTATAGTTATATTCATGGATTTCAGTAAACAGTACATAGCACATTTTATTGCTGTGTTTCTTTTTTCTACATTGGCTGGAGGTATATGGGAAGGGTTGATATCTCACAAAACATGTTTAACCCCTCCTCTTTTTTGAGTCTGTCACAAGTCAGGAGCCTCTTGTCTTTGCTAGTCTTGTATGTTTGTTAATTTAAGTTCATTTATATGTTTTGGAGTTTAGTGTGACATCCATTTCCCCTGAACTAATTCAAATTTTATATTCAGGCCCAGCTGAGGACCACCTTGGATGCCAGATTTTCTCTCAGCGTTGAAGAACCATTGATGGCCTTCGGCTGTTGTCTGCTGTTTGGTAGGGTTTTTGTGTCTTTCACATATTCCCAATTTTCATTCTCAATTTTATTCACAAAAATTGTTATCCCTAACATGCTAAACTTTTCCTGTCTCAGTATCTGATTGAATCACTGATTCTAAGAATTATGCAATATGATGTTTTACAAATGTACATATATTCAGTTTTCATGTGTCAAAATGTTGCAGAAAGCAGCATCGTCTATATATTATTTTTCAGAAATCTATTTCGAAAGTAAATATTTTGGTCCTGTCATATGATTATGGTCCCGACTCAGGGGAGGGGATACTTCCGAGATATCATTCTTTAAAAAAAACATCAGAATCAGACTATGCAAACCTTAATTAACTATTTAGATGACAAGCTTCCTGGTGGACTTGAATAGTCTATAAATTTAGTACGTTGAACTATAACATCAAAACAAATATCAATCAAAAACATCTAAATAAATATGCAACTGAAACTTTGACTTGGCGGCTGCCATGTTTATATATTTCATTTCCTGTCATGCGCGTGGCAGATAACTCCCACATCACGTAAATCCACGACACACGCGAGACACGCACCTTGCATGGCAACGTTAGCGTCCTGGGAGATGTGTATTCCCCCAAAATGACAGGTATGATGATTCTTTCGTTTAAGAGTAAATGACACAGAACTCGTGCTTTTTTTCATTCCATCCATTCAAAACTCTCTATTTATTTGTAACGATTTATCTTGAACCGTGGAAACAACAAGGTAAATGAAAATAAACCAAAAAGGGGGCGGGGCTGTCCTGAAACAACTGTCATTTGATTTATTGACCGATTTAATTACCACTAGCGCTATTTTTGTGAACATGTATACCTTCGGTATTTTAGAAGCAATTTAGATATTTTATTGGTATACCGTGTATTTGATCTTTATGGATTATTTTGTTTGTGATTATCCTTGACACCAAGGGGTTAGTTAACCCGAATGATGCATAATTTAAGACCCCTCTCTTTTGTTAATTAAGTTAACTTTATGATAACGCCTTGGCATCTATTAATTTCTCTGATTTCCGAACTTATTTCGACATGCATTTTTTTTGTATGGCCAGCAAAGCAGGTGGATTCAAAAGCATACTCCTAGTACTTAAAAAAATTGCATTGTAGTAATAAATATTCCACAGCCTACTGAGTACCGTAATAACTATAATTGTAAATGCTAAAATTTAACAGTACACTTTCCCCCAAAATCCTGTTTTATATTTCACTATCTAGTGACAAATTGATAAAAATGGTAAAGTACTAAGACATAAACATATTCAGTGCCAATCAGTTTTCAAAGACGGGAGAAGCAATTGTATTTAAAGTCATTTGATGCACAAAGGAGGGGGAAAGGGGGCTGTACCATTGAAGTCTTCAAAAACCTACATCGACAGGAATTCCAAGTTTTAGGCGGTGTTTTAATTTAATGTCTTTTTATAACTATTTATGTAAAAGTTTTCGTTTTCACTTCTTGTTCTTTGGCGTTTAATACATTTTGTACCATGGCAAATTATATGTGGTCAAGTATTGGTACAGTGAAGTCCTTGATACGATACAGCTAGACATAAATGGTGACTATTGTTGAAGAAGGTATACATTTCTCTATTTTTTTATTACTGATTTTGAGGAGGGGACCTGATACCGAAACACTGCTCTTAAAAACACGAAATCCCGAGGTCCAGAATTAAATAAATTTAAATCCCGAAATCCCGAAATTCGAATAAAGAATTCCCGGATCCCGAAAGGGTCAATCCCAAAAGTGTAAATCGAGAAATCAAGATCTTAAAAACACCCGATCCCGAAGTCCCGATAAAGGTCCTATCCCCCCTCTCTAATCGATCTTAAACCACAAAGCCACGTTTTTTCTTTGTTGCACAAATAAGGCAGCTGGGCAAGATAAATTCCAGAAAAATGTCTTGCAACCAAACAACAATTCCCAACAGTTTCTTTTCCTGATTCAGTTTTCTTGTAAATTGACAAAATTGTCTCGATGAATATTGCTGGACGCGTTATTCTAATTTAATTCAATCATTTTCGTTTTAGAAATTAATGGCGAGACAGAGCCTTACACTGAAATGGAAGTTATGATCGAAACCGACAATAACATTTTAGAAATAGTTCCAAAAAATACGGGATTTACAGCTATTGTAGACGAAGGAGAAACAAACGACAGAAACCAGGTGAACGTGAAAGAACACTTGCACGTGCAAGGCAAATACATGACTTTAGACTTGTCATGTAAGGGAATCCCGAAAGTGCCATTGGAAACATTTGAATATGAAAATCTCACAACGCTCTATTTGCAAGACAATAATCTGTGTGGAATTCCAGACGACCTGATTTCATTAAAGAATTTAGAAACTCTCGTTCTTGCTAAAAATAAAATCAAAGTTCTAAGCAGAACTGTTTATTTGCTGGATAAACTTATACAACTGGATATATCTGATAATGACATAGAAGAAATTCTACCAGATGTGTCTGGCCTTGAGAGTTTACGGGAGTTCAGGGTCAATGGGAATCGATTGGAGGAAATCCCCTCACAGATTGGTTACTTACGAAAGTTGCGAATTCTTACGCTTAACGACAATAGGCTAAAAGATTTGCCAAAGTCCATCTCAAACTTGGAAAATTTGAAGATTTTGTCTTTGGATGGAAACAGCCTTGAATTTTTGAGCCCTGAGATATGCAGAATTGACGGATTAAAACAACTGACTCTCTCAGGGAACCAAATTACAAATTTGCCACGTGACACGGAAAATTTTCTAGCTTTAGAAAAACTTATCCTTGACGACAACGATTTTGAATTTATCCCTATTCAAGTTTTGTGGTTGGAAAATCTTGCTGAGCTGGCACTCTCTGGAAATCGTCTTAAAGAAATTCAACCAGAAATAGGTCAATTAAAAAATCTAACTATTTTAGGTTTAAATAGCAATGACCTTGAAGAAATACCAGAGGAATTATTTCAATTGCAACGACTAGAGGTCATTGGGCTAGAAAACAACAAAATCACTGTTATTCCTGACACTATTGCAAAACTCTATGACCTACGAGAGCTCTATTTAGGAGACAATTGCATCAAAGAAGTTCCAGAAAACTTATGCTGGTGTTCACAGCTGGAAGTTTTGAGCTTGCTGAAAAACGACCTATCATCATTCCCCATCGAAATCGAGAATCTTCGAAAACTGCATACCCTTGTGCTTTCAAATAATCATTTCAAGACATTACCGGACGCCATTGGTTCTCTGGTTCATCTTGAAATCTTATCAGCAGACGGCAATGAGCTCGAGACTCTAGCAGACGACTTCAAAGGCCTTATTCGACTCCGTCAGTTGAACTTGAACAATAACAAGTTTTCGATATTTCCCAAGGTCGTCTGCGAGCTCAAGCTTCTGGAGGTATTAGATATAAGTAATAATTCGATTGAATTTCTCCCACCCGTTATTTCTCAACTTGATAGACTTGTTGTTTTGAAAATAAACCAAAACAATATCAAATCATTTGATACTGATCTCTGTGCATTGAAAGAATTACAGGTTTTAGACATGTCAACGAATCGTCTGCAGGAAGTTCCAGAAACAGTGGCTGAAATGGAGAACCTCAACGACCTTGACCTTTCTAATAACCAGTTTTTAGAATTTCCAAAAACTGTTTTCTCCATACCAAATCTAGAAAGGTTAAAATTTGACCAAGAAAACGGAAATCAGCTTCCACTTATTCCAGACGAGATAGAGTTTTCAAGTATCTCTTATCTAATTCTTTCAAAGAACTCGCTACGAACTCTTCCCAATACCATAAGTGGCATGCGCAACATCAAATCGATTATTGCAGACAACAATGACATTCACACATTGCCAAAGTCCATCTGCGATATTCCACAGTTACAGGTTTTGCATTTGAATGACAACTGTTTGACATCTCTCCCAGAAAACTTTGACAACTTATCAAAGCTGAAAGACCTTCGTATCCATAACAACCCATTGAAAACTCCACCAATGGACGTCTGTGTTAGTGGTGTAATGCAGCCGATTGGTCGTTTCATCAGAAGGGCACTAGAACGAGAAGGTTAGTTTATGTATAATTAAAAATACGTGAGGGTCTGGATGGGGTTTATAAAATTGAGAAAACTGGACAAAAAATGCAGAATAAATAGGAATAATAAAAAAAATGATGAAAAATAAGTAAAACAGACAAGGAATAAAGAATAATGGGCAAACTAAATAATGCTCAATATAGAAAATGGTATAAAAATTTAAGAATAAAGAAATGATCCAGACCTTTATATCCAGTCCCAGAGTCATGCACGTGAGTTTTGAAATTGCTCATTGTGTCCTCATTTGTGTTCGTGCGTTGTTTTGGAGCTGGTGCTTTTAATCGCTTAAGAATTAAAAACTGGTTGAAAATAAAAAATGAGGTTTTGGGTTTATATATTGGTGCATGTGTAAAATGTAAATTGCTATTAATTTTTTTGTAAAATTTACGTCATAGGCTAGCAAGACATGGCCATTTTCGTTCGTAATATTAACCTGAATTGAAGCAGATCGAAATTTACAGTAATTCTAGTAATGTTATTTCGGGGCTTTTTATAGCTTACTGTATTTGCGGTATGGCTTTTGCTCATTGTTGAGGGCCGTAAGATGACCTATACAGTTGTCAACGTCTTCATCATCTGGTCTCTGGTGTAGAGTTGTCTAATTTCAATCATACTAAATCTTCTTAATTTCATAGTGTAACCCAGCATTTTAAATTTTGACAAGTATAAATCGAACTAATGATCATTTGCACTCCTATCGAAACCTCTTCTAGATAACAAGCGGCCAATTGAAGTTATTTTTAAAACAACATTTAATATATCACGTTATCAATATTTGTTCTACGTGCCTGAGACCTGTCTTATGGAAAGTACATTTAAGTCTTTCATGCCGTATCATTTTTTATATGCATCCACGAGTGATCGTGTCATTTGAGGGGGTGATTTATATATTTTTTTTAGTTTTTCATGATCAAACCACTTAAACTCCTTTACCCGAAATCTGAACCCTTTGAAACCACATATCCATCTTCACAAAATCTTGTTGTTTGCCTGATTGTGTTGATATTAAAAGCTTTCCCATGCATTGCATATTGATGTAATAAATTTACATAATGCTACATGTATAATTAAATGTTTGTAGATTACTTCATTAACAAATTTGAAGGTAAAATTATGTTTGTTCTTATTTATTTTTTATTGGAAGACATACATTAATGTTACCTGATTATCTAAAATATATAGTTTCATGACACACATTTGCTGCTTTGTGTTCTGAAAATATTTCCAAAACACCATTTTGATTTTGTATTTAGGTGACTAAATTTTGTATCATAGGTCTAGAAAATGTATGTCAAATCATTGTCTTTACTTTCGTAATCATTGTTCATAGTATTTCATATTTTGCACAATTATAAAGCATATCTTTATTGACAAACCTTCACTTAGAATTGTGGGCCCCCTTTGTGGTGTTCCCCCCAAATCAAAATTGACCAAATTCAGATCAAATATCAGTGAAGTTAATCTTTAAATGTTTGAAACACGTGTTATCAGTATGTTTTTCCATAAAATTTAGATTCAAAAGAACAAATATATATATATAACTATGGGCTAGTTCGTAGAAGGAGCTTAATTGTAAATTATAAAATGCTTTTGCCAACTAACAGTTACAGTACATTTTACATAATCTTTTTTTTTCATTGGCTGAAACATATCACACGTGAAAAACATGACGTGGTGTTATCACATTTTCATATTGCATGAAAACCCAGTTACAAAAGAGAGGCGAATGAAACCAGAGGGACAGTCAAACTCAAAGATAGAAAATAAACTGACAACGTCATGACTAAAGGAGAAAAAGACAAACAAACAAATAATAGTACAGAAGACACAACATAGAAAACTAAAGACTAAGTAACACCCACCCAACCAAAAACTAGTGTGATCTCAGGTGATCTGGAAGGGTAAGCAGATCCTGCTCCACATGTAGTACCCGTCGTGTTACTCATGTTATTACAAACCCGGTAAATAGTCTAATTCGGTAGGTCACATTTGCGAAAAGGGAATGGGATGGTAGTTACGACATAAGGAACATATCCGATACAAGCGACCAATGATATTTTGATTAACAATTATTATAGGTAAATCTATCATTGACTCAACACTATATATGATTATTAATCTCTCTTTGTTACTTAGATATATAACATTAATTCACATCTATCGTGAAAATAACAAGTGAAAGGATCTTATTAAAGTATAAGAAAACAATAACGTTCAACATTTTGAAACATGAAGCGTTTCTGCTCTTCGACCAAAATGTGTTCCTTTACTTTTTTCATATCGATGATAACTTTCAAAAATAGCATTGACTTCTGATTTGTTATGCTTTTTGTCGTGAGAAAGGTTATTCAGCAAGCACAGAATAAGTGTTCACAATGCAACACCCAGTTAAACGAACCTCTTCATTGGTTGTCATTTGTTGATGTGGTTCATAAGTGTTTCCCGTTTCTTGTTTTTATGTAGATTAGACCGTTGGTTTTCCTGTTTGATTTATTTTACACTAGTCCTTTTGAGGCCCTTCATAACTTGTTGTTCGGTGTGAGCCATATTTTGACCTCTAATTGTTTACTTTTTACACTATATGTGACTTGGAGGGAGAGTTGTCATTGACACTCATACCACAACTTCTTATTTCCACATCTACTTATCATGAAGATTATAATTTTTCACTGGAACACTATGACTAGCGGAAAACGGTTAAAAAAACAACAACATCTATTTTCTTCAACACGCATATAAAGTAGCTATTAATTGGAGTAAATTTTAGTACAGATAGAATAACTAGAAAATGTTCCTGTTGAGAAATATTTGTAATGCCTCTTGTTTTAAGATATAACATGTAAATAAAACTTTACTCTCGTTCCCTTATAACATTATAGGCTAAAGTCACAAAAAGAAATAAAGTTCGTGTCATCTGCAGGCATTGTTGCCGCGTTAAGTTCTAGTGATTAACTCTAGTACAGCGTAATATCTTACTTTATATTATAAATGCCTTCTAGTTTTCTTCAGAAGTATCTTTAACATGTAGTTCACAGTATTGAAACTGCTAATCGAGAAAACACTGTAATGAAACTGCTAATCAAGAAAACGGTTAAATCATGTTTCATCGGATAGCATTACATTATAACATTAGTAAATATGATAGCGTGGCAAAAAACCAAAACCCGATTAATCAGTATATATGCGAAATGCTATTGATTTCGTAAGCCGAATCTTTAAAAGCAAGACTTAGTTCCAGTGAACTAATACTCGTCTATAACTTTTTCTGAAATGAAACTACTATTATATTGGATTTTATTTTCCTTCTTACTTCCTCACTTACCACAGTCGTGATTTAGAGGCTAACTTATTGAAAACATGTTCAGTCGTTTTTTATTTTTTTTATATATCAGCTTCGAGCATTATCACAGAAGCTTGTCAAATACTCACAATGTATGGCACATATCATGAGTAATAAGCAAAAGAAGCGATATAGATATAAAAGTAAAAAGATGTGGTATAATTGCAAATGAAACAACTCTCCATCAGAGACCAACTGGCAGCAGTTAAAAACTATAGGGGACTGTACGGTCTTAAACAATTAATGATCATAACCCATACCGCATAGTCAGCTATAACTAGTTTGCAAATGATTTTCTGCAGTACGATTCGAAATTGTCTATTTTCTTTATATTTTGATATTAAAAGAAGCATGTAGTGAAGAGTTATTTGCACACAAAAAGAATGTCTTGGCTATGGCGCATTACATGTGCACAGTTGTCGAGAGAAATCCCTAAATTCATGAATCATGTGACTATCTTTTCAGAACTGCTTTTAATGAAGATGATCAATGTTATCAAGACTAATTTGAACAAGAACGAGTTAAGGTACCTGATGAAGAAGTTCCGGTTCCCAGAAGAAAAAATGGCGGAACTTGAGCAGACGTATTACGGGAAGGACAAGTTGCAAGATAGGGTGTACCATGCCATGCTATTCTGGAAAGAATTTAAAGGACCTCTAGCAAATATTGAAGAACTAATTCGAGTTTTTCATGTCATTGGTTACGATGACCTCTGTCTAAAATTACGTGCAATGAAGATATATGCACAGAGGTTGAGACTTTGAAAAAGATTTAATTCCGCGCAAAATTGAACACTTGGAAACTTAAGTATATGCAAACAATTTATATAATTATACTGCCAATAATTAGTCTTTCACTATCCCTTTGCTAAAATATAGATGATGTTAATATTAAACTGTGTTTAGGAATATTGAAAATTTTACTTTAGATTAAAAACTTTTTAACAAAAATTTTGTACGATACAACAAGGATCTTACTATACAAATCCTTGGATACAACAAGATTTGACATTCTCATTTGATCAAAAACAATATATGAACCGCACCTTATAATTAAAGGTGCATCTTCCAGTCGATTTAGAGTGGGTCTCATTGGGGTCTAATTAAGCGTGATGCGGGTTTGCAATTTTTTTTGTAAGTGTGACACGCGAAACTCAAATTACTGTGCCGTGAAAACGGGAAATGAAGTCTAGTGGGACACGAGAAATTACAAAAAAAATTGTAATTAATTAAGTACATAGTGTAAGCGCTATACGTAAATTGGACAAAACAGTAACCGGGATCCGGGGTTCAGAACCCTCCAATGAGACCCCCTTTAGACATATATAGATATAGGAAGGTGTGGTGTGAGTGCCAATGAGACAACTCTCCATCAAAATAACAATTTATAAAAGTAAACAATTGTAGGTCAATGTACCTGTCTACTTTTGATGATTACAAATTGAATTTCACATGTGTTATTTGTTTAGTGTCGTGAAGTTGCTGTCTTTTTTATTCACAGACAAACGGAGTATTGAACTTTCGGTTCTGCTTTTTCTATTTTCAATATTTTTCTTGTATAGACTTTTATAACTGTTTACCCCTTTTCACTCAATCGTGGGTTATCTGATTATTAAGTCTCCCAAACAAAGTTTGGAGACTTATTGTTTTTGGTCAGTTCTTATTATTTTTATTATTCTTCCTCTTCCTCTTCCTCTTCTTCTTCTTCCGCCACTTTAAAAATGAACTTGCCCGCAGCGGTTCTCCTAAACGGCTCATCAGATTTACTTAGGATTTTACAATATGTTAGACTAACATGTATAGGTGAGCCATCAATGTTTCGTTTGTGCGTTGGGGTCTATTAAGGGGTATTTTGGAGGGTAGAAAGGAGGGAGGGGTTTACTATAGAACCCTATGGGATTTTATTTTTCTAAAATTTTCAAATGAATATAATTTAAAAACTGTAAGTGATAGATACATGCAGTCTTCAGAAATGATATAGGACAATAAAACAAATCACATGAAATAAAGGGGGAGTCCCTGGGGGGTCATCCCCACCCCCTTCAATTTGAGAATATGCTTTTATCTTGTAAACGGTCCAGATCCCCACCCCTAAACCATATATATTCTTGAATGGGATGATAAAAAAAATCAAATGAAATTAAAAGGGAAGTCCCCGGGGTCATCCCCACCCCGTTCAATTTGAGAATGTGCTATTATCTTGTAAACAGTCCAGATCCCCACCCCTAAACCATATATATTCTTGTAGGGGACAAGAAAACAAATGAAATGAAATAAAAGTGATGTCCCTAGGGGCTCACCCCACCCCCTCTTGTTTGAAAACTTGTAAACGGTCAACATCCCCACCCCTTAACCATATATATTCTTGTATGGGACAATAAAACTAAACAAATGAAATTAAATGGAAGTTCCTGGGGGTCACCCCACCCCGTTCAAATTGAGAATGTACTATTATCTTGTAAACGGTCCAGATCCCCACCCCTAAACCATATATATTCTTGTAGGGGACAATAAAGCTAATCAAATGAAATTAAAGGGAAGTTCCTGGGGGTTACCCCCACCCCGTTCAATTTGAGAATGTGCTATTATCTTGTAAATGGTCCAGATCCCCACCCCTAAACCATATTTATTCTTGTAGGGGACAATCAAACAAATGAAATGAAATAAAAGGGAAGTCCCGAGGGGGTCACCCCACCCCCTCTTGTTTGAAAACTTGTAAATGGTCAACATCCCCACCCCTAAACCACATATATTCTTGTATGGGACAATAAAACAAATCAAATGAAATGTAGGTAAAGTCTCTGGGGGTTACCACCACCCCTCCTGTTTGAATACTTGTAAATGGTGGAGATTCCCACCCGTAAGCCATATATATTCTTGTATTGGACAAAAAATCAAATCAAATGAACATGGGACCATATAAATGGCGAGTTATGGGAGCTTTGTTTGGGAGACTTCGTAACAGCATCCTGTTACAATTACTTTTTGTTTTACTTATGAACCTTCAACGAATCTTTCTGTACATAAATGTTAGCAACAGGTAAGAAAGTGTGTATGCATGTAAAGTAAAATGTTTAAAAAAAAATTGTTTGTTTTGCTATTTGTGATGTTTTTGCTTTAAAAGAGTGTATAGTGCTACTATGCTATATAATTATTTAACCGAACATTTGTCATTTGGTCTCTTGTGGAGAGTTGTCTCATTGGCAATCAGACCACATCTTCTTTTTTCCCCCCTTTTTTTATGCAAGTTTGTATTTTAGTCTCTTCGTTTTATGTCTCATATCAGAATGTTAAGAGTTAGTTGCAAGTTATAGAACATCATCAAATCTGCTTTTGGGGGTCTGGATGGGGAATAATTCACTATTTTACTCACTTTCAACTTTCGTTCACACTAGAGTTGACCATTTGAAATAGTTCATGAGGGTCTAGTTGAGATTTACAGAATAGAGACTATGGTCAAAATTATAAACAGTTGCGTTTGCAATTGGAGGTTCCCGGTATTGGAACACCCATTGGCCATTTCTTGACGATCAATGCTTTTGAATGGAGACATTTGTTTGGAACTCCCTTTTAAAAATGACTTGACCAGCTCCTTATAAAGGGAAGGGCAAAAAAAAAAAGTATCGAGAAAACTGAGCAAAAAAATAAAGGTTATAGAACAATGGCGTACTAAACACCTTTATTGTTTTGCTCAGTTTTCTCTATACTTCTTTTTTCGCCCTTCATTCTATCAGGGGCGTGATTAAAAGAAAAAAATATGTTTAAGAAAAAAAAAAATGAATACAGGAATGAAGAAACTCCTATCCAGACCCTCTACCATCTGCTAATGGCCATCCCTGTTTACTTTGAGTTATTAAGTTTTGAACAGGCTAAGTATTAGAACGAAATGTATTGTTAGTCCAAAGTTAAGATGTATATTTACTGTAAAGTTAAGATGTATATTTACTGTGAAGTTAAGATGCATATTTACTGTGAAGTTAAGGTGTATATTTACTGTGAAGTTAAGATGTATATTTAATGTGAAGTTAAGATGTATATTTACTGCGAAGTTAAGATGTATATTTACTGCGAAGTTAAGATGCGTATTTACTGTGAATTAAGTTAAGAAGTATATTTACTGTAAACATTGATTCCATTTATATGTTTATATATGCGCGTTTCTTTACTTTTATATTAAAGCCTTTTCTATTTAGCCTTTTACAGTTAAATGTAGAATAGTGCAATGTTATTAAAAATTGTTATTCGAAATAAAAAAAAGAACATTGAAATTTTATATTATTTGAAAAAGTGCCCACACTACATTCCTATTGAATGCCATACCGTGACCTATAATTGTTAATTTCTGTGTCATTTTGGTATCTTGTGGAGAGTTGTCTCATTGGCAATTTTGCCACATCTTCTTTTAAACATTTTTTTTTATATTCCTGTTTTGAGAAATGCATGAAGAATTGTTCATGGTCTGTATGATGAATATGGTCTGCATGCTGAATAACACCTTGTTTGTAACTACCTGATCAGGCGTTTACGTTCTCATTTCATTGACTTTATTTGGTCAGCAGTTTGGAGTGAGAAAGCAAATTTTACATTCACCGTTCAACCACTTCCTCTTTGCCGTTTAAGAAAAAAATACAACCAGATTCAGCTCTATAAATCCTTCTTTGCTTTTTAATTATTTTTTATCTCAGAAATACGCAATGCACCAATTAAAGAATGAAATAAAACAAGACTTTGAAAATTTCATGATTCCAAAGTGCTTTTCTGGAATGTGACCTTCGTCGTTGAACAGTTCAAACAGTGAATAAAACAAACAGATTGGGTAATAAGATACCCACAAAAACAAAACAAGAACCAATTGAAGGGTTATAAGTTCTTGCAAAACTAAGGTGACTACGTCTTGCTGCTAATTTAAACTATAAAGTTGATTTTAAATCGATTTAGATGATTGCATTTCGGGTACAGGAAATGAAAATAATGGACTAACGGGTGCGTTAACTATTGATGGTGGAATTGCGGATATACTGCAAATGAAAATGATGGAATATGGATAAGTCAAATATCGATGGTGCATGGAATCGCGGTTACAGCAAATAACATCATGGAATTGCGTGTATGACAAATGTCAATGATGGAATTACGGGTACTTCAAATATCGATGATGGAATTGCCGGTACAGCAAATGAAAATGATGGAATACGGAAACGTCAAATATCGATGGTACATAGAATCGCGGTTACAGCAAATAAAAATTATGGAATTGCGTGTAAGACAAATGTCAATGATGAAATTACTGGTACTTCAAATATCGATGATGGAATTGCCGGTACAGCAAATGAAAATGATGGAATACGGAAACGTCAAATATCGACGATGCATGGAATCGCGGTTACAGCAAATGAAAATCATGGAATTGCGTGTATGACAAATGTCAATGATGGAATTACGATACGGAAACGTCAAATATCGATGATGCATGGAATCGCGGTTACAACAAATGAAAATGATCGAAATGCATATATTACAAATATCAATGATGGAATTACGGGTACGTCAAATCGATGGTGGAATTGCGTTTACAGCAAATAAAAATGATGGAATACGGATACGTCAAATATTGATGGTGGAATCGCGGTTACAGCTAATGAAAATGATGGAATTACGGGTACGTCAACTAACGATGGTGGAATCGCGGGTACAGCAAAGGAAAATAATGGAATTACGGGTACTTCAAATATTGCTGGTTGAATTGTGGTTACAGCTGATGAAAATGATGGAATACGGGTACGTCAAATATTAATGGTGGAATTGCAGTTACAGCTAATGAAAATGATGGAATAACAGGTACGTCAAATATTGATGATGGAATAGAGGTTAGAGCAAAGGAAAATAGTTGAATAACGGGTACGTCAAATATTGATGGTGGAATAGCGGTTACAGCTAATGAAATCGATGGAATTATAGGTGCGTTTAATATAGATGATGGAATTGCGGGTACGGCACATCAAAATGATGGAATTACGGGTACGTCAAATATTGATGATGGAATTGCGGGTTCAGCACATTAAAATCATGGAATTACGAATACGTTAAATATTGATGATAGAATTGCGGTTACAGCAAATTGAAATGATGGAATTACGGATACGTCAAATATTGATGATGGAATGCGGTTACAGCACATTAAAATGATGGAATTACGGGTACGTCAAATATTGATATTGGAATTGCAAGTACGTCAAATATTGATGATGGAATACGGGTACAGCACATTAAAATCATGGAATTACGGATACGTTAAATATTGATGATGGAATTGCGGATACAGCAATTGAAATGATAGAATACCGATACGTCAAGTACTGATGGTGGAATTGCGGGTTGAGCAAATTAAAATGATCGAATTACGGATACGTCAAATATTGATCGTGGAATTGCGGGTACAGCACATTGAAATCATGATATTACGGGTAAGTCAAATATTGATGATGGAATTACGGGTACAGCAAATCACCACTAGTCATCTGCTTCACCGATATCCATCAACTGCTAACCAATATATCTTAGTACTTTGATCATTCATTTACTACGTAAAAAGAGGAAGTACACGAAAAAGTCGTCTTTCATCAGACAATTAAATTATATCGTTTATGTAATACTTACAATATGATAACGCATGTATCTTTAAGTGGTAAAATGTTACGCCTTTAAAATATTCGCAGGTCAATTCGAATAAATAAAATTAATTAGCTTAAAAATATATACTACATTTAGAAAGAATAACGCCCAACATGTTTCGTTTTAAAGAATTTCAGTTTTGACGGAGAAAGTGGACTGTTTTTCAAAGATGGACTTACATTTTATACTTTTACTTATGACAATGTTATCGACGTCGAAAGTAGATTCCTTTCTGAGACTTCCAAAGGATGCTGATATTGAGTTCAAAGGTAAGCTTGAATAATTTCTAAAATAATTCGACCATTCTGACGAGCTCTGATTTGGTATGGCTTTTAGTTTTAGATATGTTTTTTTTGTCTTTTAAATTATCAGTTTCAAAGAGTTCAGTGTTTTTCAAGTTTTTTTTTATTATTTGTTCTTCTCATGATACATTTTCTATAAGAATTTTATTGATAGTCTTGCATAAAATTTGTTAAGGAATTAATTTATCGTTCAAAAAGATAAAATTGAAGTCATCCCCTTGGAAGTTTGACTCCTTCATGGTTAAGTGATCGTTAATGAATATATGCATCACCTATGCCAACTGAGTTATTCCACTTGTGGTTATTTTGCCTCTGCCATCTTATCCTGTTCCCGATTGTGACACTATAAATATAAGAAAAGTGAAAAAACTATGTGAATTAAGTTTTTTTTATCCTACATTGAACTTTTGATGTCGTCCCTTACGAATAAGCAATTAAACTTATGTTCAATAATTTATCTATGGTACGACCCATAAAACAAAAATAAACCCATTAGATACTACAGGCTGATGTTTACATCTCATAGATGAAATACACTAATGGAGTCAGGTGGGTTAGTGGGTGTTAAATTCTGTGAAATGGGAAAATCGCAATTTCTAAAGTGAAATCATAGCATTAGTAACAGACGTCTATTTTGAAGTCGTTCAACTTTGTGAATTTCAAGGAGAACATCGATATCGGAATCAGACTTTTAGTTTCGGATGTATTAACTTCAGGTTTACTGGGAGATAAAGGATGCACATACTCGTCGAAATGTGGGTTTCTGAGTGACAGGAGATTTTAAAGCAGTCAGCACTTCAGCGTTGACATGAGTTAGCACTTTTTTGTTGACATGGATTATCATTGGTATGGTCATGATTAAATTTTTAAAACTGTTTACAAAACTTTACATATTTGAAATACTAAGGCTTATCTTCCGGAGGAATAGATTACCTTAGCTGTACTTGGCAACACTTCAAGGTTTTTTTGGTCCTCAATGCTTTTGAACTTCGTATATTATTGGGGCTTTTTAATGTGTTTTGATTCGATCGTCAATGATGAGGATTTTGTAGAAGAATCGTGCGTCCTGTGCAAATACAACATTTCAATCCTGGTATCTATGATGAGTCTATTCATACAACCACTGAGTCCATGCCACTGCTGGTGTTGTATATATTCCACAAGGGTAACACCAGACCAGTAGTCAGCACTTCAATGTTGACATAAGTTATCATTGATATGGTCATAATTAAAAATTAACTATTTACTAAACTTTACATTTTTGAAATACTAAGGCCATTCTACCTCAAGAATACATTACCTTAGCTGTATTTGGCAAAACTTTTTTGATTTTTTGGTTATCAATGATCTTCAACTTCTCACATTATTTTGCATAATTTTTACTTGTTTTTATTAGAGCATCACTGATGAGTCTTTGTAGACGAAATGCGAGTCTGGCGCAAATACCAATTTCAATCCTGGTATCTGAGATGAGTTTATTTATATCTGAAAGTCTAATACTAATAGAAGAACTTGAATAGATATTTGTCTTCAAACAGATTGTAGATTGTAAAATTGTAGTTCGTATCAATAATATTAAAAACCAGCATTTATTTTGTTTGCCCCTACATACAATTATAAAAAGCCAAAGGTGTCATAGAATTAAACTTGCAACTTTGCAATTCTTAAAATGTTGATATGTAACTCTGTAAAAAGTGAAATCACAAAAATACTGAACTTCGAGGAAAATTCAAAACGAAAATTTGCTAATCAAATGGCAACACCAAATGATAACACACATCAAACGAATGGACACCAAATGTCATTTCCTGTAAATTTGACCATGCCACAGTCAATTAGATACATAATAATTCTTAGATCAAGAAAGAAGAAGTTTTAATTTGAAGTTTCTGAGAAATAAATAACAGAAATTTGCAACAGACGGATAGACGAAATAATTCAATTACAGGAACATAACACTATTTATGTATTACCCTTTCGATAATGAGAGCCGTGGTGTAGTGGTTAATGCATCGGACTACTAACACAAAGGTTCCTGGTTCGATTACCGTTTGGGATGAAAATTTCAGGAACTCAATTTTCGGCTCTCCCTTGACACCATCTGCGAGTATGGTCTTGAGGAAACGATGATAGTCAGTCGGAAGGGGACGATAAATGGCTGACCCGTGTTAAGAGAGAGCCATATCTCTTGCACGTTAAAGACACCCATGTAGATGTCGAAAAAGAGTAGGATAATGCCGCTACAAGGCAGCACTCGCACCCGCAAAGTGGAAAGGGATTAATATAAGTTTTCCAATCCACTATAAATAAATATGTTTAAACTAAACCCTTTCGATACGATTTTTTTAATACGCCCAATGATGTAAAACAATCTAAAGATAAAGAGGTGGTATCACATATCACCACTTAAACATCCGGATAGTAATTGATCATATGATCAATAAGAAAACTGACCTTTAGTGCAATTGCTTAACTTATCTGTTGGAAAAACACATCTGTCATTTAATCATTGCAGAAATGCAGCAACGGGATTATAAGGGACCAGTTTTGATTTTTTACTAATTATCAAATTACCAAAAGTTATTAAAAGTGATACTAAACGAGCTTTTTGTAATAATGTATATATTGAAAGTCTAATTTGTACTAGAAAGACACCTTTTCCAAACACTAGTATGAACTGTTACATATTTTTCAATATTCTTTTTTAAGGCTACAAAGAGTTGACTACAAGCATAAAGTAATTTATAAATTGATCAATAAGAAAACTTAACTAAGTACAATTGCATAACTTATCCGTTGAAAATACAAATCTGTCATTTATTCATTACAGTATCGAATCAAGGGGTTACCATAAGGGACCAACATTCCAGTTCTGGTCCGAGACGATAATTATTTCGTAGTGCATTTCTTTAAGAAGATATATGAAAATTAAAAAAATCCCACCTGGGCTTTCTCAATGCATTTTTACAGTGTTTTGTACTACTTTTGGGACAAATTATATCAAAATTATAGAAAACTTCATTGGCTCTAACTCAAAATATGGACAAATGGACAATTTTATGTTTAGTGCGTCTTGACATCTTTTGACAGCTTCCGAAGTGCTAATTTTCAACCTTTTTCAGCTGGAACAAATCACTACTTTCCTTTAAAATCCTGAACAAAAATTTTTTCACAGTGTAATTTCAACCCCCCCCCCCCCCCCCCCCTTCTTGTAATTTGAGGCATTAAACATGGAGAAATAAATTTAGAAGGGGTATACAAATTAATGGCAAGTAATCAACTGTCAAAACTAGGAACTATATTTGTGAACAACGAAAATCAAAGGACGACAATTGTGGTCTTGGACCTTCTGATTTGTACTAACCCGATAAATTTTAAATTCTAAGATATTACTAAAAAGTATTTAAAGTGATACGAAAGGAGTTATTTGCAATTATAATGTAATACTAATATACTTTTTATATTGAAAGTCTAATTTGTACTAGGAGGACACTTTTCCCAAACACTGGTTTGTACTAAAACATATTTTTAATATTCTATTTTAAAGTCATAAGAAACCTCAAATCAAAAAAAAATAATGCATATGTTTTTTATAACTCAATGGATAGTTTTCATAGTAAAACTTATGTACATATACTTTTTTTCTGAAGAAAATTCTTTAATGTATTCATATTTAGAAGAAGTTTACTTTATTTGAATTGCTTCCTTCCAGCAAGCAATTCCCCCGATATATTTTCCGTATGCAAGGTGACCTCAGTGTAACCCATCTCGTAAAAATCCGGTGACCACAATACGCATGGATGTCCTTAAAATAAACTATTATCTGAATTTACATGTTAAACACGTGCTCAATTTCCATGCTTTTTTGTTTATTTTTCGTCAATTGTTGACAAACAGGTGACAATCGTTAAACTTCGGCTTCAAAACACGAACTTTAATTACCTGCCATATTTTCACAACAACACTGACCGATTGAAAAAAAAATTGACGATTATACGAAATTTACACGAAAAAAATGATAAATTCGAGCACAGAAGACTAAGTTTATGATGTTTGTATGCATTGGTTTAAGAATTGGAAGAACATTATTTTTCACCGGTCACTCGTTTCTTATGACTTTAAGGCTACAAAAAGTTAACTGCAAGTATAAAGTAAATTTTTGTATTCTTGTCTTTCATTTTTGCCAAGGTGCTTTGTCTATCTGCCATTTTGTACTACTTTGTTACTACTTTGTTTGTTTTAATATTGATTAAGATTATAACACAATGTTGACTGCTGTGCCCCATATCTGACATTTCTATCTATGATGTCAGTATGTTTTATTCACACATCTGTGTCATTATAATGGAACTTAATGCGACTGTCATACAAGTAAGAGGTTTAGCTAGGTATAAAACCAGGTTAATCCACCATTTTCAACATGAGAAAATGCCTGTACCGTGTCAAAAACCACAGAAATATTTAACCCTGGGAAAAATTCAAAACGGAAAGTCTCTAATAAAATGGCAAAATTAAGATCTCAAACACACATAACGAATGGATAACAACTGTCATATTCCTGATTTGGTACAGGCATCTTCTTATGTAGAAAAGTATAACAATACATGGTAAGATTGTCTATAAGACAATTCTCCACCAGGCACCAACCAAAAGATAAATCAGTCTGTTTTCGTAGCTGCTGTTATATAAAGTATATTGATCCTCATATTGTTGTAAAATTGAACCAACCTACTATCTAAGTTTCTATTACTTAATAGAATAAAAACCTGGATACTTTACACGAATGATGAATGACATATATTTCTATTCTTATCCCAATTAAGTTAAGTTTACGAAGCCTACAAAACTTGAATGTGAAGACTATAATACCATGTGCAAGATATTTGAAACGAAAATGCAATCTATTTGTTTGTTATAGAGGATATATACATTCACATAAAAGAAGGGAAAAGAACAAAAAGATCAGCAGATGACATTTTTCATCCAGAGACGTTTGACTTTGATTTTTCAATGGAAGGATTTCCGGTTCATATACATCTTAAGCGCAATTATCATATTAAACCGAACGTCCCTACTTTTATCTTGAAAAGTGATACCATAACTCCCAGAGATGTTTCTGATAATGAGGTAAGCAAATATCCAAATTGTTGCAATGTTTTAGACTGTCTTAATCAAACAAAAATATCATTCAAAGACAATAAAAATCAAAACCAAGGAGTAAACCAAGATTTAAAAAATCAAAGGGCATTTACATCAACAGTTATAAATAATAGATAAGAAACAACACGAACTCCACTAACAACCGGGATTGAAATCGGGTGCTCCGGAATGGTAAGCATTAAAAGATGAGTTTTAGTTTATCAAATCATATAAAAACAATGTATGTTTGTCAGTTATAAATCTTTCCAGGAAAGATCACATGAGGTGGATGTAAGCAATTCCTGGTTATATGTTTTGACTTTGTTAAAGAAACACGCGTCTCTCGTTTAAAATTATCAGCCTTGTATTACTTATGGTTTAATAAGGGTCCATTTAAAAAAAAATCTAATAAGGTACAGTGAAACCTGGCTAAACCGAATCCTGCTTAAACCGAAACCCTGTATAAACCAAACATTTTCTAAAGCACCGTCATATCAAATTGTATGCGTTGTGAACCTGGTAAAACCGAACATCAGCCAAAACCGAACACAATATTAAGTCCCGAAGAGGTTCGGTTTAAACAGTTTTCACTGTACTAGTAATCCAGTATTAATTATGTTTAACCATTTACATGATATACGAGTCTGATGTTAACTTGTTGCTAATAGTTATCAAAAGTACCAGGATTATAATTTAGTACGCCAGACGCGCGTTTCGTCTACATAAGACTCATCAGTGACGCTCATATCAAAAATATGTATATAGCCAAACAAGTACAAAGTTGAAGAGCATTGAGGATCCAAAATTCCAAAAAGTTGCGCCAAATACGCATAAGGTAATCTATGCCTGGGATAAAAAAAAACCTTAATGTGTTCATTTATAATTTCAATTTTCAATTTCAGGAATCTATATTTTACCAAGATTACTTCAACGGAGCAGTATTTGTTATGCAGATTGATCGGACAAGTAGTATCAGCATGGTAAGAGCAAGGACAAAAGAAACCCCAAACAAATCTAGGTTTCTCTCATCAAACGGCTCAGCCAATTCTACAGCGGATGCTAGGACATTCATTAGATTAACATGTTTGCAAGAAAATTTCAAGGGGGATTCGACAGCTGATTTGTTTTATTTAAGGAATGACTGTAAAATTTTTTCTGTCTATATATATGAAGAAATAACATAAAAAATTTGGTGCACACTGAATAACGCGCGTAGCACAGTCATTTCTTATAATTTAATTCTAAATTCCATTTAAACCGTAGAAAACCATGAAAAAACGTTGATAACGTCACTGTCACATGACTAAATTATGTCTATGGTCTGATAACAAAATAACGTCAGCCAATCAGAAGACGCTATACATCCAAAATTAAATTATATCTTTATGGTTATCAGATATTATCGATTTAAATATTTATTCCATTTAAGCACTGTTTAGGGCCTCAAATTAAAAAAAACAAATGCCCTATATTTAACAAAATTGTCAATGTCATAAACATAGTATAGATATAATTTTAAACCATTGTTTGCAGCATCTTTTTAATAAAATTAACGGTACCAATTTTCTTGCACCAGATGCGCATTTCGACAATACATGTCTCTTCAGTGATGCTCGTGGCCAAAATATTTGAAATCCAAAGCTTATATAAAAGATGAAGAGCTATAATCCAAAAGGTCCAAAAAGTATAGCCAAATCCGTGAAAGAAATCAGAGCTTTGCACGAGGGAGATACATTCCTTAATTTATTATAATTTCTATCATTTTATAACAGCAAATTTTATTAACACAAAAAATCCGTATTTTCATGCCAGTACCGAAGTACTGTAATGCATATTACAATTTTACAATAGAACAATTGACTCGTGATAGAAGAATAATATATTTAAATATATATATTAAGCAAAATTACTGGTATTGGTTAACAAAATCATTAAAAATCAATTGTCTCTATTATTCTATTCCAGTTTGGAGTTTTTCATGCAAAAGGAGAGGAATATATCCTCCAATCACAAAAAAAACATTCACCAATGTTTCAATTCAAACGAAGATACAATAAATTTCTCATTTTTAAGGAAAAGAAACAGAATGTAACATTTAATGATCTTTCGCTAAAAGGTAAGTTTGCTATTTAAATAAATTTGATATTTGAAACAAAAAGCTATTCATTTCTTATATGAAAGAAATGTATCTTCCATTTTAAAGCTCTATCAAGAACTAACCATACTTATTTACTAGTTATAAATTTTGATGTCAGAATGGGAAGTTTTTGTATAACATATACTGTTAAACCCAAACAAAAAGTAAAAAAAAATAGTAGTTTATAAAATTGGAAATTATGCTATTTTTGTGAGGTGAATATCTAGTTGATAGTGAAACATACGTTTTGTCATTTAGGAGGAGAATTTAGTAAACATCAATGTTGAATGGATTTCCTCTTGATAAGAAAAAGCGATTAAAATTGAGGAAAAGACTAATTGTAAATTATCATGTACATTTACCACTTTTTTGGAGGTAATGAACACGATGACTCTCATTTATATCATTAGTAATCTGCTGTTAAAGTGTCTGTAACATTATGTTTTTGATTCACGACTAGGAATGACGTATATACGACAACAAATCGAAAATAAATGGTCCATTTTGTTCCGATATTCCTAAACAAAATTGCGACTAAGCGTTTACCAGACTATCAGGGAAGTTTAAGCATTGTGCAGCATAATGCTATTTTATAAACTTTATCTTATAATATACTTTAATGTTTAAACGTGTAAAATGAAATTATTGAATATTTTATCATATAATAAATATGCAGTTTCAAATATAACATACACTTTAAAGTCTTCTTTTTGTTTTTGTAGAAATTTCCGAAACAACTTTAAAAAGTGTTTCTCGTAAACGATACAAACGTGGCACAGGATCTTACCAACTAGAACTTCTAATAGTGGTAGACTATTCTATATACAAATAGTAAGTTGTTTTCTAATTTACAAGTAATATAGAATGATCTTTATTATAGAATAATTCTTCTCTATTATTACTCGATTTATTTCACTTGACTGGGCGGAGTTTAACCGGTTCGCTCATAATAAACCAGTCCATTCATCTACAGATAGGTGCTTTAGGATAAACTCATCTATGAAAAGTCATTCTTTTTTTAAATTTCTTTGATGACACTGATAGGTGATTAGAAATCAGTAATAATTATAACGGCAATCATCCTAATCACACACATCCTCAAGTAGACTGTCCTTATGCATATTAAAAACGAAAGCTCCGCCCGATCAGTTGAAATAACATTGGTAATATTTACCTTGTAATATTATAATCTGAGTCAATCTAACAACAGTAGTTATAGCATCTATTAACCTCATAGGTATATACATTGGGTGCATTAATGAATTTGTTCGGTTAATTATCTCTTCTCCATATTAAAAATATCTAGATATTAAGGGGGTAGACCTTGATTCAGGGAGATAACTCTTTAAATCAGTTAAGCGTTTGTAAAAGTCAAGTGCATCAATGTATTTTAAGCATTTACCTGAAACAGACTGAAAATAATCTATGTAACCTGGAAGCTTAGAATATGTTTTTGAAAATGGTTGGCATAAACGTACTGATGATTTTAAGCGTTATTTCCCTTAACCTAGGTCTACCTCTTTAAAATCAACTTTAGATTCTCAAATTTCATAAAATCATCAAGATACAAATTAAGATTAAAAAAAAAAGTTTACACTGAACCAGGACAACATACCACAATTGGTAAATTAACAGAAAATGCACTATTCTGGTATATTAGAGCTTTCTTACAAATTGACGAAAGGTACGAACGAACGTAAAGGGAGCACGCATTTCATTTCCACAATAACAGTTAAAAGAGTCGTTGTTTTATCCAGTAAAACAGCATTCTTTTTAAATCTAGTTTATTTTTCAAAAATAATAATATCGCAATTAATACACGATTTTAATATAACCAAACAGAGAAAAATAGTGTCAAATACACTTACGTACGATACGTTACTTACGTAAACCACGAGTACACACATTTCCTCGGGAATTTTTTAAGCACGAGTTGCACGATTAACATTTCAATGACATTATTGAAGTACGTAAGTCTAAATTTAACGACAAGATTCACATTTATTTGTATTTGTTACAGTACACTTTCAGCAAATTGTCAAAGTGGAATATCGAAATTTGCTAAAAAATGATACACATATTTGGAAGATAGACGCGAAGTTGTCACTTATCGTCCAGTGGCAAATATTTCATGAATGTTCAGGACTATAGGTAAAACGCAGTTATACGCTAAAATAACCGTCCATTGCTCCGGTGTATCATATATACACATTTAGGGGGGCAATGAATATTACCAGGGGAGAGGCGATGATTCAAACGTTATGAAACGAGCAACAGCATATGGCATATGGCATATATAGTATGAAGATCATCTTTTTTTCTTCATTTTCATTTTATTATTTTGAGCGTTGCAAATTTTGAATCAAGGAAGTATTTGAGTTGTTGTTGGGAAAGACAATGTATTTTCTTAGGTTAAACAGTGCAACATTGTAATATTAAAGAGTTGGAGAGGGGCCGGTTTTTAGTCTTCTTGGGGCATTTTTTTCGTCTGACTACTCTATATGTAGAATATTTTGTAGTGTTATCTCCCCCGACCTGGTGGTATCAATAATCATATTCTAACCTATCGTACGTCCCGAAATCATAAATATATCTTAAGAAAAATCCAATTTTATAAGTGTCGTTGCATACACGATAATTGTCCGAAGTTCCACGACTATTATTTAAATATGTCAAAATAAAGGATCCCTAAAACGAGTCTTGCGTACGATTCGTCAAGCATACGTACCTTTCGTCAATTTGTAAGAAAGCTCTATTAAGACCACGAACCCGTGTTGCAAATTTGTACGGCATGTATACCCCACATACCAAAAATATAAGATTAAATTGAATAAAAAACAGTGATACTAACTTTCCACTGTATATTATTGTTTTGTCAGACATTGGAAGGATGTCAATTGGAACATTTATAAACAAATTTAAATTTTGAAAGGAAAAGACCAATTTCGATGGTAGTACAACATGTGCAATGCTTCTAAATTTTATAAAGAGTCGCTTGTGGAGGGTTGGCAATTATACCACATCCCCTGTTTTTTTACTCACAGGAAATAGATAGATACAAAAAAAATCTTGTTTTCAGTTGGTATGACAAAAGCAAGAAATCCAACCACGTTGAAAAAGATGCAGAAGCAATAATAACAATTCGACAGTTTTATGCGTTCATTATTAATGGGGTAAGCTTATCGTTACTACTGATAAATCAAACGTATATGACTGGAGAAAATTTCAAACTCTTATGTACATGTTTTATGTTATATGTTGTATGTTTAATCTGCACTTCAGTGTTGACATCGATATCAGTAATATGGTAATTTTTTAAATCAACTGTTTGCAAAAGTATGAAGTTTTCGAAAAACGAAGGATTTTCTTATTGCAGTCATAGACAACCTGAGTTGTATTTGTCACAATTTTTTTTACGATGATTTGTATAAAGCCGTGTGCAAAGTATATTTCTGTCGTCATTAGTATGATGATCTGAATGGAGCACGGAAGTTCATAGCTTTTTTCATGTACTAGTAGTGTATGATTGTTTAGCAGTTGTCACCCGAAATAAAGAGAAGATGCAAACCAATAAAAATCAGTACAATTCCGGAGTTGCTTTTGTGTCAGTACAAATATAAATACATAATTGTACGTATCCCTTTCTCTCCATTTTTTGAATTTAATGAAAATTAGTCCATATTTTCAAACATCTTTTTTCAGATGGATGCCATGTACACAAATATTCAAACAACATCTTACAGTATAGCAATAAACTTTGCCGGAATAGTCATTTCCAAGGTTGGTAGATTTGAAATTTAAAGTATCGAACCCGAAAACAAATTTTTTTGAGCATTTACTCTTCATCAAAGACAACATAGAAACATTTTCAAGATAAGAGTGCTGCATTACTTGCTGGATATTAATACGGTTGTAATTATCAAGGTAACGTTTAAAAGTTTTCTGACTTGTTTCGATATATTTCCAAAATCACAAGTCTGGGTTTTAATCGCAACGGAAGTCTGGCATACAGTAGTACACGCCTATTTTTTTGTGAAAATTTTCAACAATCGCATGCTATATGCAATGCGGGATTTCCCCAACTTAGTATACAGAAGTTCTTTGTTGATATGCCTTATCAATGATACACTATTCTATTAAAGAGGATTGTTTTTCGAGATATTAAAGGGTTTTTACCCAATAGGTGACAACGTTTCGAATGAAGATGAATAAGGAAAACCTAATCGGACAACTAGTATGTTATTTTCATACGATACTTTATCTCTGTTCTCATTATACTTTTACCAGACTCGATCTGATTCATCATGGACAGAATCAATCAAGTTAACCAGTGTGAGTCCTTTTCAAGTTGACTCATCAGACGCCCTGACAAATTTTGAGAAATGGGTACGGTCGAGAACTGGTAGCCTGCCCGGACATGATCACGCAATGCTCTTTACAAGGTAAAATAAATATTTCATTTGGTTGTCATTTATTCTTTAAAGACTTCAAATAATAAAACTGTACACATGAACCTGGACTCAAAATGTATGAAAATCCTTATTAGCCTGTACTTTCTACAAAAAAAGTAAAATCACAAAGATAAAGGTAAAGTCCCTAATTAGATGGCAAAACAAAAAGCTCAAATACATCAAACGAATGGACAACAACTATCATATACGATGTAAGCAAATGTTTCGGACTATAGATAATAAAAAAAAATTATTTAGTAATGAGGATCCAGGTCATCTATATTGTTTATTTAAAAGAATGGTCAATATTACAAAACATTTAAGACCTTTGATATTAAGTACAGCTCTTTATAAGAACCAGGCAGTGTGCCATATACATGTGATACATGGGGGGTTTCAGATTTTATCTATAATTGGCCTAGTAGAAGCAATAAATGAAAAATGCTCAAAAAATAATTTTGAGTGGGAAAATATGAGTGGTTGTCATGGTAACGGACACACAATTTTTTGGTTGTTAAGCGTTGTAAAATCTTTCAAAAATCAGCTAAATCACCACATTTCAGAGCCTGATTAAGAATAGAATAATGCATTTTTCATTAATTTTCATATGTAACATTGATAGAACTTGGTTTAAGCTTCATTTTAGTGAAGATTGCATGTCAACCAAATTTGGAATTTTGTTGGAAAATTTTGTGAAAAACTGCATATTTTCAACTTTTCTGAAATTGGGATTTTTGCTGAATTACAACATTTTCTCTGGTGTTTTTCAGAAAAGTGCAAATGTGTACAGAATAGTTAGCACTGTAGTTATGAAGTTTGAATACTACTCTACCAAATTCAATAGAAAAATGTGTGGGATTTTTTTTAGTTTTATCACCATAGCAACCGATTTTTTCCTTGGAAACGGAGTTTTCATTTGCAGAATATTGCAGTTTAAGAGCTTAAATGTCCTGATTTTTTTATAACCGATAAGAAAAATACATAAAAGCTAACTCAAACTTTAAACTACAATCGTTAAGTGTTGTTGACTTCAATTGTTACCACGGAAAGACATATTATCCATAGCAACATCCACTAAAAAAACTGCATAAATAGAAATTTATGTAAAAAAGTATATAAATAAAGGGGTTCAAATTGGAATATGACTTCATTCTTTGCTTCACTCACAGACTTGTCTGGGATTTTTCTTCAGATTGTTCAATAAATGGAATATGTCATGAAACATAAGGGCGGGGGGGGGGGGGGGGGGGGGGGGTGGGGCATACAAGTAGATCCTTGAAAAGATAATTGCGTTTCGTCGTCCGAAGAAACATTGGTTTTCGCACTTTAACTTTAGTGTAAGTTTATAGAAATCTATGAAATTTAAACACACTGTTATTTACCACAAAAAGAAGGTTGAGATTGATTTTGAGAGTTTTGGTCCCTATAGTTTAGGAATTAGGGCCCAAAAAAAGGGTACATTTAGACATTTTTCTTGGTTTTCACACATTAACTTCAGTATAAGTAAATAGAAATCTATAAAATTCAAACACAATGTTTAAGAACACAAAAGAAAGGTTGGGATTGATTTCGGGAGTTTTGTTCCCAAAAGTTAAGGAATTAACGACCAAAAAGGGGTCAATTAAGCATTTTTCTTGGTTTTCGCACCATAACTTTAGTGTAAGTAAATAGAAATCTATGAAATTTTAACACAAGGTTTATTACCATAAATGAAGGTTAGGATTGATTTTGGGAGTCTTGGTCCATCAGTTTAGTAATTAGGGACCAAAAGGGTCAAACTTAAACTTTGTTTGATTTCATCAAAAAATGAATAATTGGGGTTCTTTAATATGCCGAATCTTAACTGTGAATGTAGATTCTCAATTTTTGGTCCCGTTTTCAAATTGGTCTACATTAAGGTCCAAAGGGTCCAAAATTAAAGTTAGTTTGGTTTTAACAAAAAATGAATTATTGGGGGTTCTTTGATATGCTGAATCTAACCATGTATTTAGATTTTGGATATTGGACCATAATAGGTAAATGTCCAATTTTAATTTTTAAGTTCAAGTTCTTGGACCACATTCATTCTGTGTCAGAAAACTATGTTGTTTCAACTATTTAATCGCAATCCAAATTCAGAGCTGTATTTAGCTTGAATGTTGTGTCCATACTTGCCCCAACTGTTCAGGGTTCGAACTCTGCGGTCGTATAAAGCTGTGCCTTGTTGAGCATCTGGTTTAAGGTTGACAGATGATGAACTTCATGGGAATGCAATAGCCGGGTCAACCTGGTTCATGGAAAGGCAAGATATATATGGCCCTAACAAATGTAAGCAAAATTCGTAATTTCTTATGGCACACATCCGTCTGAGATGTTATTCCACCAGCATAAATCACAAAATTGATCCGTAACATAATATTAACAAACCAATAATAGAATCATTTGGTCAAAGCATTTATAAACTGAAACTGAAGTGTGATGGACGGGTGGATATAGACGGACAGGCAAATTTAACACATTTTAAGTTGGTGGTGATTTTAAAAATAATAATAGGCAATGGGTGATAGCTAATATCGGAAGTCCAGTATAATGGAATCCTCTTAATATATACATGTAGCTATAAACATTAATTACTGCTTTGTTGTACTACTATCCCGCAATTGAAATTCAGGATCTCCGAGATAGACAAATAGAATACATCTGCTAAGTTGGAATTGCGCTAATCCCTGTAAAATAATCATGCTATTACCGGCAAAACTATCAAATCAGAATTATCAAGCAATATAATTGTATCAATAAGGAATCATTCCTTACTATGCGTCATTCTACATATATCTCACAAGTTCTAGATTCCGATAACATAATATCTTGTTGTGTGTGTGTGTTTTGGGGAGGGGGATTCAGCTGAAGCACACTTCTTATCCTTCTGAAATCCCCCTCCTCTTAAGAAAGTAAACCGGTAAATAGAGGTAGATTTTTTTTTGGATGAATCTTCAAAAAAATTGTTTTGCTATTCTCAACGTTTTTTTAACCTTTACAGGAATTACGCCCTTATTTTCTGTATCTGTCTCTAGCTGTAACCTTTGCAAAAGACTGCATTAATCCCGAGATTTGGAATGGAACCACTTAGCTGAGAATGTCTGCATAAATACAAGATAAATAACAGTAATAATTTGAATACAAATTCCACACATTCAATTAACTGCAACACTAGAAACAGCGAAGTACAATGTACATACCAATCTTATTTTTGTTTGTAATTACCAATGTTTTCTAGTCATGAATACAAGACTTCAGTGTCCCATGTGGAATAAAAAAAGCAAATTTCCAATGTGCCGCAATTTTTTATTTTTTGGGGACGGGTTGGGGGGGGGGGGGGGGGGGGGCTGGAGTAGGTTTAACCCATGTTCATCAGTACATTAGTTGTCACAAAGTTGGTTTCTATTTTATAATTTTTGTTTGCCTCAATCAATCTTATGAAACATGTATACACATAGATCAAGTTTGAATTTTATTGGTGTCACTGTTAACTGTATAATTTGCCTTAAATGGCCTGGTTAACTTAAGAAATTTCTAAAAGTTACCATTTGATCTTAGGAGAACCTTTCTGGCGCCCTCTTTTCGTCATACATACACTACTATATTTTTCGACTTTCATGGCATGTAACGGTCTCATTAACAATCATACCACATCTTCCTTTTTAAATTAACAGAAAAGATAAAAAAAAAATCTACATGAAAGTCGAAAAATATAGTAGTGTATGTATAACGAAAAGAGGGCACCAGAAAGGTTCTCCTAATATCAAATGGTAACTCTTAGAAATTTCTTTAGTTAACCAGGCCATATAGGTTACATGCTATTATTCCGACAGCCCATTGGTCCGACAGTCCATTAGTCGGACAGCCCTTTGGAAAGACAACCCATTAGTCCGAAAACCTATTGGTCCGACAGCACATTAGTCCGACAGCCAATTAGTCTGACAACCCATTAGTACAACAACCAAATAGTCCGACAATCCATTGCTCCGACAGCCCAATACTCCGACAATCCATAAGTCCAACACTTATCAAGTCAAACATAAGGGTAACAGGATAAACAAAAATTGTCTGTCTGTATTATTACGTTTAGATATAAAAACATGTTTTTAAAGAAATAATTCCGTATATATAACATCAGGCTAAGGTAGTTCGAATACTTTCTATATACTCAATTTGAAATCTGTATATAGAATAAAACAGAACAGAATATTTCATTTTTCCAAATTCCAGGGTCTATAAAGAGCATATAAACAACCAGTGATGGTGCAAACTACTGATGAAAACTCGCCCAAATATTTCGTTGTTGAGTTTTGAATCTGAAAAAAGCATCACTCAGTATAGCTGACTAATAAACCCCGAAACCAATTTTCAGAAATCATTGTATTTAATTGTAGTTCCTCAGAAAAATATGACGATTTTTTTTTAACTTGGCTGTCATGTGAAAAGTGTTCGGTAAACAGGAAGTGGTTTAGTGATGAATCTGAAAACTTATCACACGATATGGCCGACTTCAATAAACCTTTCAGAAATCCTTGTAATGTAGTTCATGAAAATATTCAACAAAAATATTCATGGGATGGAGGGATGAAGTTGGATGGACGGACGGACAGACAGAGGCAAAACAGTATACCCCACTTTTTTGAAGCGGCGGTATAATGATTGGAACAACATAAAGACTTTATAACAATAATAATATGACATGATTATCTTTATAGCACCATAAGCCTCAGTCACAATCGGAGCCAAAACAAAATAGAAAAAAAAAACTATATTTATCAAATAACAGTCAGTATCAAGACATTTACTACATAATTCAAAAGAACTATTTTTTAACAATACAATCGTCAGTATCCCCCATAATAGTCAAGTTTTCTTGTGTTAACATCGAGATGTGCTAGAAATGTGCTGAAAGAGTTCCTCCCTCAAATTGTTATGAAGTGAGCATTCGATTGAAAAATGACACTCATCCTCATCTCTATCAGCTGTACATTACGATTTTTCAATTCTTAATGTAATGGGTGAGCACTGATTCTTAATTAACATATGCACTACCTTTCTTAAAATCTACGGAAGCGTATTAGCGCCACATATTTTTTTTAATTTTTCTTCCAGTGTTTGCGTTACAACGCGAAACCTTTGCGAAATAATGCAAACCTTTGTTTTATCTTATTTCTTATTTAAGATTCAAAGGAAACAGTTGTTATTAATAGAGGAGGCTGTATATATTAAAATGTATCACTCTTGTAGTCATTGCAAAGTAAAATCCTTGAATAATTAGATTTCAATAATGAGCAGAATAATATAAGAAAATGTGGTATGAATGCCAATAAGAAAACTGTTTATCTAAGTCACTATTCCTAAAAGTAAACCATCATAGGCCAAAGTACGGTTTTCAACACGGCGCATTAGCTTACATTGCATGAACAACAAACTATAAAGGCCCCCAGAAACGATATCCTTGTTACTTCTAGTATATATATATATATATTACAAAGAAAATTGAGTAAATTGCGGTTATACGGAAAAAAACAAAAATCAACCCTGCTAATATAGCTATAACCGAATATAAATATACTACCAAAGTAAGCTCTCGTTTGTGTAAAGTAGGTTGGCAAGAAATCTATATAGAATGAAGATGTTTTATTGATAAAATTATGTTCTCTCTATTTAAATTGCTATCCAAGCATCTTAAAAATACTTCATTATATCGAAATGATAATTCAAGGACTTGCTATCAAAGAATCTTGATCATATTCTGAGATTTAAAAATTCATTTTAAAGCAGAAAGATGAATTTGTCCATTTGACTTTGAGTTTCACAATTGTATGACATTATTTTGGATCTTTCAATTTAAATATAAGTGGATATCAATTGGGGATTAATAATGTAATGAAAAGAGTAAAAAAAAATATACAGTTCAACGTGCTTGATTTCGAGGTATTAGCCATTGAAATTTTGACGGGAAAATAGTCTCTCTTGACTTTTCATAGCTATTTCATTGACAAGTTTACATTCTCAAAACTATCAAAAAATAATTTGAATTTTATAAAACTTTTACAGATTGCTTATCATTATACATGTAAAAGATTTATAAAAAGATAAATGGGGGCCAATGCCATTTCTTTAAGTCATTCAAATGAATAAAACCTGAGGTTTCCGAAAATCTGACAAAAAAATCAAAAACATGGCAATAGAACTGCAATGTACCTTAACTAACCTCTGAAGCTAAACCCAAGTTATAGATTATCGATCTTATATATATAAAATTTCTGAAGAAAAAATTAATTCTATTTATAATCAGGTTATCCGACGAAACATAATCTTTTCAAGAATCTACATGTATGATATCCTTAAGAAATAAACCTACCACCCCCCTTTTTTCTAACCTTCCAACCATAATATTACATGATATATTACATTTGTTGAACCTTATGAAATAAACAGAATAGACTGTAAGTGAAGCAAAGCAGTCATATTCAAATTAGAAAATAAACACCCTCTATTTTTGTATTTTTTTTTACATAAGTTTCTATTTATGCAATTTCGGAGTGGATGTTGCTAAGGATAATATGTGTTTCCGTGGTAACAATTGAGGTCAACAACACTTGACGATTGTAATTTTAAGTTTGCGTTAGCTTTTATGTATTTTTCTTATCGGTTATGAAGAATTCAGGACATTTAAGCTCTTAAACTGCAATATTCTGCAAATGAAAACTCCGTTTCCAAGGAAAAAATTGGTTGCTATGGTGATAAAACTAAAAAAAATCCCACACATTTTTCTATCAAATTTGGTAAAATAGTATCCAAACTTCATAACTACAGTGCTAACTATTCTGTACACATTTGCACTTTTCTGAAAAACACCAGAGAAAATGTGGTAATTCAGCAAAAATCCCATTTTCAGAAAAGTTGAAAATATGCATTTTTTCACAAAATTTTCCAAAAAAATTCCAAATTTGGTTGACATGCAATCTTCACTAAAATGAAGCTTAAACCAAGTTCTATCAATGTTACATATGAAAATTAATAAAAAAATGCACGATTTGATTCATAATCAGGCTCTGAATTGTGGTGATTTAGCTGATTTTTGAAAGATTTTACCATGCTCAACAACCAAAAAATAGAGTGTCCGTTACCATGGCAACCACTCATATTTTCCCACTCAAATTTATTTTTTGAGCATTTTTCATTTATTGCTTCTACTAGACCAATTATAGAAAAAATCTGAAACCTTCATGTATCGCACTCTGCCTGGTTCTTACAAAGAGCTGTACTTAATTCTTATTTGTTTTTAGATACGACTTAACATCAAATGGATCTTCATCGAATGCAGGTAAATTATAGTTGTCGCCAGTGAACAGTGATACAATATACTTGCTAAGAGTACAGTCATACAATATGATAACCTACAGAACTGCCATAAAATATATACTTATTTTAAAAGAAGGACGAGAAGTTATTAAAACAGACAACACAACTAAGAAGTCTTAATAATAGTCTATCATGATAAATAATTGATATTAAAACATTTGAACAATAGATAATATCTTAGATGATGAATTGATCTATATCTATTACATTAAAACAGATAATTGAAAGATACCAGAGGGACAGTCAAACTCATAAATCTAAAACAACTGACAACGCCATGGCTAAAAATGAAAAAGACAAACAAACAACAGCACACACGACACAACATAGAAAACTAAAGAATATACAACACGAACCCCACCAAAAAACTAGGGGTGATCTCAGGTGCTCCGGAAGGGTAAGCAGATCCTGCTCCACATGTGGCACCCATCGTGTTGCTTACATGATAACAAATCCGGTAAATAGTCTAATTCGGTAGGTCACATTCATGAAAGGGAAGGGGATTGCAGTTACGACGTAAGGAACATAGTTACACACTTTTGAGCGACAAAATTTCAAGCTGTGTAAAAAAAGTTCCGACGGTATATAAACACGTTAATTGAATATATAAAACCATATTTTGCTATTTACTATGTAGGGCTGGCATATGTTGGTGCTGTTTGTTCAGGTAAAAGTCAGTCTATTGTAGAGGACCATTTCAACTTTGAAATGTCAACAGTAGCCGCCCATGAACTGGGACATAGGTAAGTGAATACAATGGTAGAATTTGATGCAAATCTTAATGAATTATTAACTGAAAAAATGATTGAATTATTAAATATAACGAGAAAAAGTGCTGCTATTTATTTGTATTGTAGTCCTGTATTATTATGTTGTCATTTTAATGTTATATTTAACAATGCCATCAAAGTGCGAGGTTTGGCATGCCACAAAACCAGGTTCAACCCACCAATTTTTTTCTTAAAAAATGTCCTGTACCAAGTCAGGAAAATGGCCATTGTTATATCATAGTTCGTTTCTATGTGTGTAACATTTTTACGTTGTGTTTCCGTTGTGTCGTTTGTTTTTTCCTATTTTTGAGTGTGAATTCACATTACTATAAGACGTGTCACGGCACTTTTCTGTCCCAAATTCATGTATTTGGTTTTTATGTTATATTGGTTATTCTCATCGGATTTTGTCTAATACTTAGTCCGTTGCTGTGTGTGTTACATTTTAATGTTGTGTCGTTGTTCTCCTTTTATATTTAATGCGTTTCCCTCAGTTTTAGTTTGTTACCCCGATTTTGTGTTTTGTCAATAGATTTATGAGCTTTGAACAGCGGTATACTACTGTTGCCTTTATAAATTAAGGTAGCTTGTATACTTTACCAGAGATATTTTTTTTTAGGAAAATGCAAAAAACGACGAAGCAACATAACAGTTTGGAAAGTTTGATTTACTTTTAATTTGCTTTTTGTGTCATTGGGGTGCTTTCTTCTAACTAGTATTAATTTTAAAAATTGAATTAAACTATATTCAAACATTGAACTCAGTATGTTAAAATAAATTTTATAGCTACAACGACTCACATTTTGTACGCAAGACACGCGTTCCATCTACACAAATTTACATGAGACGCTCAAATAGAAAACAAACTAATGAAACCAGAGTATACGAAAACCCAAAAACAAACATGTTAATAGTCAAGACCAAAAACTAAATAAATAAATTAACAGAAAACAATTTATTGATAAATAATCAATGCATTGATAAATTTACAGAAAAAAGTAAAACATGTCATCAAAATAAGCTGAAAAGAAAGAACATGGTGTATCAATTCTTGACACACAGTATAGCCATCATAAAATTGTAATGAAAGGAACATGTTTTTCTTTTTCAGCTTAGGAGCATCACACGATGGAGATGGAAACGAATGTAGTTTTAATGACTCGTATATAATGGCGTCTTCCAATGGTCCACAAGAACCTGGCAGTGCTACAGCCACTAATCCATGGAAATTTTCTTCATGTTCTACCAATTATTTTACCAATTACATCGACACTTTAGAAAGGTGCATATATTAACAAACAGTATTAATACATGTAATAAATCTTACCAATTTCTTAAGAAAGATAAAAGAGGGGCGAGAGTTACAAGAGGGACATTTAAACTTTTAGATTGAAAAATAACTGACAACGCCATGAATAAAATAGAAAAGGACAAACAGACAAATAAAAGTACACAAGACACAACATAGAAAACTAAAGACTAAGCAATACGAGCCCGACAAAAACTGGAGTTGATCTAAGGTGCTCTGGAAGGGTACGCCGATCTTGCTCTACATAATAATGGTTATGTAACGAAAAGTATCAAATATAACTAGATTATTAATGACGATAATATATAAAAGTGTTTGATTTAACGCTAATTAGACGCACCAAACCATACGAAGTGATTTGTACTGAAAAGTTACGCAAACTGAAAATATTTCTTCAACAAATCCTTAATGGTTTTGTTTTGACAAACATTGGTAGCACTCGAAAAAGGTTGGGGCCACATCTATACCTATTATAGATTATGCATGAACAGAAGCCATTTATATGTTGGTTTTTTCTTTTAGTAATTCAGCGAATTGTATGTTATCCCTAAGTCCTAGCTTCAATGCAACAGCTTTGTCAGAATTTGGAAATGATGTAGCAGGTCAAGTGTACGATGCACACGCACAATGTGAAAACATAGTCGGACACGGCTCGTATTTGTGTACGGTAGGTAATTAACCAATATAAAAGTATTTTTGAAAGATTTCTATAGGCATATCTGGATTACTTCTCATCATGAATAGTTTAACAAATATGTTGCATTAAAGTGTGATTTATTTGTTAGACTTAATTTAGATAATTGAAATATACCAAAATAGAAATAGCAATATTAGATTAATTCCGCCTTTTGGAGTAACCACTTTTAGTCTGTTCATATAGTGCGGTAACAAATATGTCAGAATGATCTACGCACACATGATTTTATAAATTTGAAAATATTTAGTGTTGGACATACTTGTGTAAAATGTCTTCTTACCGATTACTTAATGGCAGTATTAATACAGTAGCGCGACAAATGTCACTTAAAAAGCAGGAAATGCTAGCCCTTCCAACATATATTTGCAATCGGAATTGGCTTGTTTGTCAATGATAAACTTTCAGTTGGTATTTTGTTGTATTGTTGCTTGTGTTTTCGTTTATGTTTCTTTATCTTATGTTTTTTATTTGCCCCTTTATATCTATAGGATCGTTATTATGGTTATTTCTCTACTATATGTACTACTGTGGATGCAATTTTCGTAGGTTTTTAATTTTCGTGGACTGCTGAAAACATCTATATTTGTGGATATTTGATTTCGTGGTTTCAGTAATCACTGTATACAAAGCCTATTGCAAATATGTTATTTTTTGAACATTTAAATTCGTAGTTCACCTGTTCCCACGAAACCCAAGAATATTGGTATCCAACGAATAATAATGAATTCACAGTATTATGTCATGTATGTGGTGCGCTGTTTTTTTATGCTTTATAATGGCCTCTTTCTATCTATAGGATCGTTATTCTGGTGATTTCTCTACTATATGTACTATTATGTGTCTCCTTTCTATTTATAGGATCGTTATTATGGTAATTTCTCTACAATTTGTACTGTCATGTGGTGCGCTGTACCTGACAAAATAACTTATTGTAGGAAAAAGTTAGCTGCTGAAGGAACACTATGTGGAAATCAGATGGTAAGTAAAGACCAATAGACACCTTTCGAGTTTGATGCATTTCCGTCAAAAACGTTGGTTTTAGTGAACATCATTCGTGCGTTTAGGAGCGTCATCACTTCCGTTCCTATGTTGAGCGATTGGTTGAAAAAATAGTAATGCTCTATTTCACGGATTATACGGCAAATTAAATTCTTTAAATATATATTCAGCACTGGTATCATAAAGGAATTGTGATGAAGTACTTACGGAACAAATTTAGTTTTTAGTTTATCCTACCAAATGACGATCACAAAGACGCTTGATGAACTTTAATAGAACAGGGATACAGGCTATCCTTTCTGTCTGGTAAATGACGTCACAAAGGCGCACAGAATTGACGAACTTTTTCGTTGAAGATCTCGAAAGTAGTCTATTGTTAGATTAAAAATGATTAATAGAAATCATTATGGTTGTATCAGACACTTTTATGTTGACGATGCCAACTATTCCGAAATGTCCTTGAATATAATTTTCTGATTGTAGTAGTCCCAAATGGAGGAAATATTCTGTATTATCAAATGCTCTGTTTTTCTTATTAGCTAAAACATAGGAAATCTTTTTTTTTTTTTTTTTTTTTTTTTTAAAGGAAACCATTATATTCACAGCGGCAAAAATCACCAGAGGTTAATATAAAATTTGGAAAACCGTTCGTGTACAGTAATTCCAAATGGTATTTTAAATAAGAAAATTAAATGAAAATTGGCGAGTAACACCCTATTGTAATAAGGTTTGAGTTCTTTTAATAGAGAATCATAAAGATATTGCTGACATCTAAAGTGGACATTATAAAGCTTGTTACTTCACTGATATTAAAATGTATGATACTTCGGTGTTTCATTTCGGTTAGATTAAAATGAACTTATGGCAATAATGAATTACCTTCATCTATATGACATTTTGAAACATCTTTGTTTTCTAGTGGTGTGTTACTGGAAGTTGTGTATATGATGTCAAGGCCCCCAAAGGGAAAAGTAAGTTCTAATAAGATAATAATACATATCATTTAAGTTGTACACTTATAATGATATCATAAAATGCAGTTTTTGAAATGATTAAAACCTTTACTTTAATTTGACATATAAAGTATATCTGGCTAATAGATAGATAGACGCATTAGGGACCAAAAGGGAACCAACAGCAAAACTGTCTTTTTTTTAGTCCCAATCGCTTGCTTAGTTAAATTCATCAATTACAAGCATTTATAATAAGTTTAGTTTAAGTGCAAATGAAATGAAAACATCTCATGTTAATGCAGTACTCTTCCTGGTCTTGCACGTAATTGTTCCTGAATGATAGGCAGTACATACACATTTAATCAGAAAGAGACAAAATATACCCACCTTTTTGTATTTCACACATCTCTTTTATTATTCAAGTGTATCTGGTAAAATGATCAAATTATTCTATATTATATATTTCTAAAGTTAAGCCGATACGTAAATACTTTTTTTGTGTAAATATTTACTACTTTACGATATGTTCTTTCTCACAGGTCCATAAGACTAATGCGTATGCTTAAATGTGTTGCCAACGTGCATGTCACGTGTTTCAAACAGACCAAAAGCTTGAAAAGATACAAATATAATTTTATAGTATAATACATATATTGATGAAAGTCAAACAAGTAGAATCATATGTTATAGAACACGCAGATAAGGTATGAATTAGGCATCGTTTAAGCGCAAATTGTATCCCCTCTAAAAAGGCATTAGTGGACGATCTAAAACTGTCAAAGGTCAATTCTTAATTAGGATAATTCTAATAAAAAGTATATAATATAAACTAAATGTTCTCCAGTATCGTATCAATGGATAGTGGGCAATACGTACACAGAATCAAATTCATCAATAAATTTTTGTTGAATGCGTATATCGTGTTTGTAACGGCAAAATAAACTCATCATAGATACCAGGACTAAATTTTATATATACGCCAGACGCGCGTTTCGTCTACAAAAGACTCATCAGTGACGCTCGAATCCAAAAAAGTTAAAAAGGCCAAACAAAGATATTTTGTAGTTCACAGTCAAAGTTTTGGTGGTGAAACCATTTAAAACTATGTTTCTTTTATAGATTCCTGTCTATATGGGGACCGGAGAGGAAAGATATTTTCTAGTCGAGACTGGAACTGCTCTGAAATCGCCAAGAATCATAATGACAAATGTCAACAGGTTCCGAGAGAATGTTGTGACTCATGCGCACCTTATCTGCTGCCAAATACAACTTCATTGGTCACTCCTCCATCTGGAAACAAGTTGAATAAACCGATCCAATTGTCGGATGTAGATGCGCAATGCGAAAGTGCAAGAGGAGCTGGATCCTTTATGTGCAGAGTACGTTTATTGTATGAATGAGTTTTGTAAAAAAATATCTAGTGATTAGCATTTTACTTATAAAATTCAAAATTAATTTTTTATGTTTAATGATTTATAGTACGCACAGATATAGGACATTACAGAAGAGATAAACAATTGAAATTATTAATTTTTTTTTTTTTTTTATTATTTTTATTAGGGATTATATAAAGGAAACTTTTCATCTATATGTTCAAAACTGTGGTGTTCATCGAATTCACCATCCTGTTACAGGGCGTCGGCGTCAGACGGAACTTTATGTGGCAATCACAAGGTAACTATTCATGATGTTTCAGACATTTAAGACATTTAAGCTATTCCACGAAAATTTTACGTATTTTACAGATTAAAATTAACTTAATGTTTTTTTTTTTTTTTTTTTTTTACCTTAAGGTGGTACCCAACACTTTCACTAAAATAAATTTGGCTCGTTTAATTTTCATAAAATTTGGTCAAAGTATTTACTTTGACACTTAAACAAAAATATAAAAATTTAAAAAAATTTGAACCAACCGTTTTGTCAGAAAAAATACACTGGTTATATAGCAATTTGACAAACACCAATTTTGATCATTGAGAAGCTTTATATTCCTTGTACAACACAATGTAATTAAAACGTTAAGCTGACTTTACAGAGTTATCTCCCTGTAGTGTTAGGTACCACCTTAAACGTATAAAGCTAATTTTTGTACTCAAATAAGTTATAAAATTGCATTATTGGAAGTCCGCACCAAACAATCTATTTAAGATGTCATGCTCTATGCTCATTTTAACATGGGTAGGCATTATATTTGCCGATATTTTACACTGAGCGTTAGCGAGGTGTAAAATGTGGTCAAATATAATGCCTACCCATGTTAAAATAAGCATAGAGCATGACATGAAGGAATTATTTCGATTCTAATAGGACAAATACAGTATTTTTATAGGTCGAAGCGTACGAAAATACCGTAAAAATGTGTAGCTGTTCCCGTGTCCTCCCCGAGGAGTCTGTGCATTACATTTCATATTTGATAAGTTTAGAAAATACGAGCAGGATAAATATATGTTGTTCGATATAACATATATTATAAAAGTTTATGTAAGCTACTTGAATGTATATATTTTATAGGATAACGATGCAAATAACTTTTATATAAACAGTAAACTTGTGCGCATGTCTCAAACATGTTTTGTGCTCATTAGAACACGGTTCTGACTACAAAGCGTAATACGGACGTCATATTAGAATTCAGTCTTATCCAGTATAATAAAGTATAAACCTTAAATGAATGCATGCAAAGTGCGGTAAACAAATACTGGTAAAAATAATTAAATTTATTTCTGGGATACCAAATGTCCTTACATTTTAAGAACACAAATTAATTAACAGTGCATTCATTCCACACCTCTTAAATGTATAAAATCAGAACAAGCCATAAATGGACACTCGCAATCTTTGTTATCGCTATTAATTACAATCAAGACGATGGATTTAGGAGTTATTGCGTAAACAACATTTAACAGATTATTATCAAAGATGCATATTGCAATAGAAAAACAGTCGAAGATCGATCTGACAACACAAGTTTACATATAAAGAGTAGTTACAAAATTTCCAAAATGAAATTTGCATGTCAAAAATGAAAACGAAAATTGCTGTTCACCTGCATACTTGGAAACTTCTGGTCATAATGCCAAGTGTCAATTGACAAACTGGATTCATCAAATATTTCTGTCAATTTGTTACAGTGTTTTTATGCCCCATTTATTGCTTTTATGTTTTCTGTCTTTGCGTCCGTTCGTTCGTCCGTCCGTCCGTTCGCCCGTCCGTTCGTCCGTCTCTGGCTTTAGAGTTTTTGATGAAATTGGAGTCCAATCAAATTGAAATTTAGTACGGATGTTTCCTATGACACGATCTTTCTAATTTAAATGAGTCTTGAGCCCAATTTTGTCATCCACTGAAAATAGAACATGATAGTGCGAGTGAGGCATCCGTGTACTATGTTGTATTCTTTTTTTTAAACTATTTACTTTTTCGTTAGTGGTGTATATCAGGAGTATGTACCTCAGATATCAATGCACCTCTAGGTGATGGTAAGTTTATCTATTCGAACCAAAACGTTCCACTTTCTTAATGGATGTCAAATGATTCGGATAAGTATTCCGTGGTTCGTTCAAAATCTGCGATATACTATACCATTGTTTTCCAATTTTGTAAAGGAGAGGGAGTTGTGAATGATGCATGCATTCCGTTTTGAATTTTCCTCAAAGTTTTCGGTATTTCTGTGATTTTACTTTATGCATAGAATGCATTTATGCACTTATTAACTCTTCCGTTGCAATCCTTAAACATTCTAGAAATGACATAATATTGTTTTCCAAATTATCTAATAAAAATCCACAATCAATTTTCGAATTCTATACTTTGACAAATTCCGCTTCGTTATAATGCTGAGAAAAAGAAATGTCGTAAATATATGTTATATAAAAATATTCACTCGTCTAAGTAGGTGGTTGAGATTTTGTTATGTGAGTGACGTGAATAAGTCTATTCTTCTGACCTTTGAATCATCTCCAATTTCAAATGATATTGTAAATATAACAAATGTAGAACCTTTATTTTCAGATTTACTAATGTCTGCATTTCCAATTTATCAGAATGGTATCGGTGTCTTTGATAAAAATTAAAACGAACTAGTTAAAAAAAAACCAATAAAAAACTCAAAACTTAATCAAGATACAAGACTTATGATTTTATGAGTTAGTTATGAAAATAAGGAGATAATATATGAGACAACTATCCTCCAAGACAAATTTAACAATAAAATAAACATAAACAGCTTTTTCACTAGCAAAAAAATCGATAACTGCAATATATATAAGCATGATAAGAGCATACAAAACAAGTACGGGAACACATTAAACTAATACAAAAATTCTTTAATCATACATAGGATTCGTCAGTGGCGTTCAAATAAAAACAATTTTTTTTTGCTTTAAATGCAAATGATCAAAAGAAACATTTTGAGTGGAGTTGCTCTTTTGTCGTATACGGACACATTTATGATTATTCATTACTCAAAATTTTACGTAATTATGCCAATATATCTTATAGAATTCTGTTTATATGGAGATAAGATAGGACCAGTATTTAAAAACGGCTGGACATGTACAGACATGATGAACAATTCTCCTAGATATTGTAATAACAGTGCCATTCATATGAAGTGTTGTCATTCTTGTACATTACATTTAAAAACTTCAACTGCCTCAAAACCCTCGTCAACTTATACAAATAATGTTGAAACAACTAGTTACACAGAACCCGTTCCAACCAGCAGCGTGCCACCACTTACATTGGGTGTGGACGACCAATGTCAAAGTATTTTAGGAGCAGGATCGTTTTTGTGCCGAGTAAGTGAAACAAAATCAACATACAAAACCTTTTATCCAAATGACAAGTTTTATAATGAGCAATGAGCTGTAATGTGATTCAAACGCTTCTCCTTTTTATTTAAATAAGCAATTTACAGAGTGAAAATCTGATTATTTAGATATAAGAAGATGTGGTATGAGTGCCAATGAGACAACTCTCTATCCAAGTCACGATTTGTAAAAGTTAACCATTTTAAGTCAAAGTACGGTCTTCAACACGGAGCCTTGGCTGAAACCGAACAGTAGACTATAAAGTGTCCGGATAATGACTAGTGTCAAACCATTCAAAGGGGAAAACCAACGGTCTAATCTTTCTAAAAAAACGAGAAACGAGAAACACTTATTAACTACATCAACAAACGACAACTATTTAAAATCCGATTCCTGAGTATACCTATTATAATCCATGATGAGGTCTAATAACAATGCCTGTTTATATTACCTGTACGTTTGTAACCTTGATAGTAAAATATTATTTTTTAAGATATCATGCCATAATTAAACTGTCAAAATATATTGTCCGAAAATATCTTATTGTGCGGTAGGGCTTTTGTTCATTGTCTTAGGCCGCACCGTGACATATCGCTGATTTAATGCACATCATTGAGATACATGTAAGAGTTAATTTTAGGGGTATTGTATAGCACCATATGAAATGGCCCCTATACCTCTCCCCAATTCCAGGAATGTTCTACTTTAACTAGAATGCATAAGACGTCATCTGATATCGTGTTCATATTTTTGTTGGCTCATGTTTTGTTTACCTAAAATTATAAATTACGTCTTTATTAAACAGTCTTATTTTGATCACAGGAACTATATCAAGGAGACTTTACATCCATTTGCAAGACAATGTGGTGCTCAAATCCCGCCAATTCATCATCATGTGGGTCAGCTTCAGCATTAGATGGAACCTTATGTGGGAATATCAAGGTAACTCATCAGTTCAAAAAAGTTAAAAAAAAAATCTATTTAAAAGGTATTTTCAAAACATTTTAATCAACGGAACGAGTAAAACAACGGACCTTTTCCTGACTTTGTTCAGGCATTGTCCGAAAAAAAATGGAGAGGAAAACCTCTTTTTATATCTTACCAAACCTCCCAATTGTATGAAAGATGATAATAGTTCTGTTAAATGGACCAAATTGCATGATTAACCAAACAAACATAGTACATTTTTTGTAGTTTATTGTGAGAATAATTTGGATTCAGTTGATATAATAAAATTTATATCGTACCAGTTCTACCAAAAGAGTAGGCAAATATCTATCAATGTTTCTTGAGGTAGGCCTATAATGCATTCATGGCGCAGCTCTTTATTCCATTTACATAACCACCATTAACCTTTGATAATATTCAGTTTAAACAAATGCTTTTCAACTTTGCATTTGTTTGGCTTTATAACTATTTTGATCTGAGCGTCACTGATGAGTCTTATGCAGACGAAACGCGCATCTGGCGCATTACATTATAATCCTGGTACCTTTGATAACTATTTCAAATTTAGTTATGTATGATGTTTCTGTCTATTTTAGTGGTGTATGTCTGGAATATGCACCAAGGATTCGAAAGCACCTTCAGGAGACGGTGAGTATGCGATTAAAATGAACTTGCAAATGTATTTGGTTTCTTGTGAACAGTTGTCAATTTGACATTCATATCATATCTTCTTTTGACATGTTCTTTACACATACTTATTGAGGTAAATAATAGTAACACAAACAAAATATTTCTAAAATCATAATATGCTCATAAATGGTAGCATATATTGATTTTCTTTTTTGTCCCTTCGTTTGTTCACCGATCGATGGATGTTTCCAGACACAAATTGAGTTCTTGTTGTTTATCCAGAAGTAAGAAACATTAACCCAAGCAACACTCGATTAAGCTCATAGAGTTCCTGTGATTCCCTCGGTGGTTGGTTTTTGCTTGTTAACTTGATTTATCTGTTTTATCATTGATTTACAAGATTTGAATAACGTTTAACTACTACCACCTAAATATATATACCGATTAGCACTCTATATTTATTTTGGGATTATAATAAAAGAGGGGCGAAAGATACTCATAAAATGAAAATAAACTGACAACGCCATGGATAAAACATGAGAAAGACATACATGAAATAAAAGTACACATGACACATTTTAGAAACAAAAGACTGAGCAACACGAACCCCCTAAAAAAAACTGGGGGTGATCTTAGGTACTCCGGAAGGGTAAGCAAGTTATTATAAAGTCACTATTGATATGAACTTGTTTCCAGTTGAAATTTCTGTTTTGGTTTTACACGAAATTAATGGTATACAGATCAAGATTTAATATAATCCTTGCTTACGCAAGTATTTCATGTATTCATAATGTTTTATACATGTTTTAAATTTGAAAAAAAAATATTGACAAAATATTCATGCAAGTATACGATTTCAAAAATTATCTTCAATTGAGTAATTATAAAAAGGTATGATTACTGTTGTAAAATTTTGTTTTTAGAATCATGTCTGTATGGAGATGTTTTTGGACCAGTATCTTCTTACGGCTGGTCATGCACAGATGTAGTAACCAACTCTCCAAAAGATTGCCATCTCGTACAAGTTGAATGTTGTCATTCTTGCGCATCATATTTAAAAACCACATCAGTTGCACAGCTAAAAAATACAACTAATGACCGTGGTAGCTCGCTTGACAGTTCCATATCGAGTGATCCATTGGAACACACAACAGTCGTTGTTTTTCCTTCATTAAGTGACCAGGCGTCTCAGTCTGATAGTAGTAAAATACCACATCCAATTAGCATTTCTGAACAGCATCAGGCAACTATATCAGGTATACCAAAACCGAGCCAAACTATCTACGAATATCGTTCGTCTAGTTACGTGCTACCCCTCCACAGCAGTAATATGCCAATAGGTCATCAAGTGCCATCTTTAAGCGATCACGTGCAGACCTACATTACTTTTGATCAGGCAACTTTTCCCAACAGTATAGTGTCATCGAAATCCAGCAAACACACGCCTCCAGAAAGGAGTTATATGCCTTCATCTTCTACCAGATATTCTGTAAATAGTTTAGCAGTATTGTTGAGTAGTGATACACTACAATCTACTAACAATAATATGATACAATCTACTGACATTATTATGCCAACTCAAACGATTTACGTGCAACCATCCTTTTCAATAACAAACAACGTCTCATTTCCTTCTTCACAAATCCAAATAACAGCCTCGACAGCCACAACGACGCAATTAACAACAACAACAAGCAGGATTGATGTTATTAATGTTGGTAAGTACATCCTACCTTGAAAATAAATAATGTAATATTTGTCCATATTTAAGTATAACCCTTTTCTTTCCCATCATTCCTCTATAAGTTAGCCCGAGACTATTATACAGTTCTGTCTTTAACACTAATTTCATCAAACAAAACCAATACAAAAAGGTACACAAAATATGTTTTATATAACATTTCAATTTTTTATTTGAGAAACTTTCAAGACTTTCAGGATAATATGCAATGGTAGGTTAACAAATGGTAGCATACAGTAAACTACAGTATACTGCAACTAGTTTATTTCCTAAATATAGTTACATGACTGTATGTTGTATAATGTTATTTTCATCATGGGACACTTTCTCAACATGTACAATCAGGGGTCCATTGAAAATAAGTTTGACATTTGTGTTATGATTTAAAAAGCTATCACTGTATTAATTTAAGTTGCAGTATAAAAACAATATTAGAACTTGTCTCTTCTCCAGTTTATTAGCCCTTATACAAAAAAGTTTATATTTTCCTGACATTGACCTAATATTGTATATATATTGGATAAATATAACCTGAAGATGTTTTTATATATTTCAGATTCTGGAGCAGTTACGCATACACAGAAAGAGGTCATAAGTCTTCTGACAATCAAAGTTTCCATATTAATATATCTGTTGTAAAACATTTTTTGGAATATTATTTCTTTCTATTGAAAACAAAGTATATACAAAATATTGTGAAGTGAAATTTCAAATATTGTTTTTATGGTCATTACTAAACCCAAATAGAATAAAATTAGAATAATAACAAACATAGTTAACTATAACCTTTTTAAGCTCAACTGGTCAAATTGGCCAAGTGAGCTTTTCTCATCACTTGATGTCCGTCGTCGTCGTCGTCGTTGTAGTGGTCGTCATTGTGCATCGTCCGTTAATTTTTCTAAAACATTTTCTGAAACTACTTGGCCACAACCATTATTGGGATAGCTACTTTAAAAAATATGTCCTACAAACCAACATGGCTGCCATGTCTAAAAATAGAACATATGGGTAAGTTAGAGTTTTGGGCTTATACCTCCGAAACTAAAGCATTTAGAGCAAATATGACTAAAATCAAAATGTTAACCAGATTAAGATCTGTCTGCTTTGATATTTACATACACATCAGACAACCAGTCGTTGGGTTGCTGTTGCTGAATTTATATTTTTTTTTATGAAATTTTGCTGTTTTGGGTTATCATTTTGAATACTATAATATATAGAGATAAATTGTAAACAGCAATACTATTCAGCAAAGTAGATCTAAGAACAAGGATAACATGACGGAGATTGTCAATTGACCCCATAATGAGTTGTTGCACTGTTTTGTAATTTCTCTTTACAATTGGTCGTAAATGATTGTAATTTTCCCATCTGAAGCTACTGAGACAAAAAAAAAAACAAACAAACAAAAAAAGAACAAACTTGGCAAATAAATAAAGGCAACAGAAGTATACCGCTGATCATAATTCATAAATTGATTGAGAACATACGGGTTACAAACTAAGACTGAGGAAAACTCAATAAAATATAAGAGAACTCCGACACAACAGAAACACAACATAAAAATATAACACACACAGAAACGAACTATAATATAACAATGGCCATTTTCCTGACTTGGTACAGGACATTTTAAGAAAAATGGTGGGTTGAACCTGGTTTTCTGGCATGCCAAACATTTCGCTTTAATGGCAATGACAACTATATCATTAATATGACAACTTTACATAACAGGATTACAATACAAATAAATGGGAGAAAATATAGGACAGAGAAACGCACGAATAATAGCTAACAAAAGGTACCAAGTTTAAAATTTAATACGCCAGACGTGCGTTTCGTCTACACAAGACCAACCAGTGACGCTCGGATGACGAAAGTTTAAAAACCAAAACCAAAAGCATTACAAAGTCGGAGAGCACTGAGGACCAAAAGTTCCCAAAAGGTGGTGACCAATACGTCTTGGGTTTTCTGTCTGGGATAAGAACATCCTTATTATGTGGAATAATTCATGCTTTTGCAAACAGTAATGACTATTAAGGTGGCTAGGGCGTCTTACTTAAAATTGATAGAATTTTTTGATAACTTGTCAAAATGAAGTTTTTATCATGCTTTCTTTTCAAAAAGATTTTAAAAAGTATGGGTCACGGGACTTTTTTTTCACGCTACAAGTTGTGCAAAATTGTCAGATTTTGTAATAATTATGCACGGAAAATCAAATTTTGAGTGATAAAAAGAAAACGTTTTTTAAGAACTTTAAGATAAAAAGTGAGAAGATTGCTCTGATAACATTCTTTCAGATAAGAAAAAGAAAAAAAGGTCATCGAACTTGTTTTCTTGCTACAGGTCAAAGTAGATAAATTCATAACACTTTCTATCATAAAAAATACTTTATTTGAGTTATCTCCTTTTATTTGGCAAAGTTGAAGAAAATCTGATTAAACACAAACAAGGTGTTTTGGGGAATTTACAACTGTAATTATGATAAAACACACAATTTTCTATATTATATCAAAAGTCTTTTACATAAATGACATACAACTCTCAAAATTTGCACATTTCATCAAATCTAGACCGAAGTTATCTGCTTGTTCAAAATTAAAGATGGCGGAAGACACCCGAGACACCTAAAGGTATTAAGTTTCAAAGATGTGTCAGAAGATCAACAAAACAGATTTTTGTCATGAACTGAATTCTTGTCTACAATGTTGGAGAGTGTTCTTTCTTGAATATGCACATGAACCAAGTTGAGCGACACATGCTGTTAAGAGCCTCTGCTTTATAAGACATAACAACTCTGAAGTCAGTTAAAAACCGATATTGTTTTGAGTAGCTTCGAGTGTCTTTTGTACGTTTTGTTGTGCATTGTTGATATGTTTGTTCGGGTAATGTTGTTGTTGGTTTATTCGTTTTGTTGTTGTTTTTTTATTTTATTTTATGGTGTGTTTTTTTCTCTTTTTTTAACATAATATCAAAGTAAGCTGTTGCTCCTGTATTTCTGTTTTTTAATTTTTCGTATGTATTTATTTTTCTTTTATAAGTCTTCCTAGCAATTAAAAATTTTAGCAGATTCATTTTTTTGTTTGATTGATACTTGACTAATGTTATTAATTTGTCAATGATGTCTATTGTTGAACACTTTAAGTCATTTGGTTCTTTTGTTGGTTCTTTTGTTGTTTAATTGACAAACACACATGATCTCGTTGTATTATTCATAAAAAACATACCAACTAGCCTAAAAATTGGTAGACGTTGAAGGTCGCAGCTTGCTCTGTCAGGGTCAGCTGTTGAGTATAGCTCTTTTTTAGTGCTGGTTCCTTCCAATTTATTTATTATGTTTTGTTTTTAAGACTACTGATCTCGACCGGACCAGATGAAATACCCTGACACTTTTCAATTTTAAATATAAATATTTATAACAAACACTCAAAGCAGACAAGGTTACGCGTTTAATTTAAGATAGGGAGATAAGAAGTTTATTACACTCCCTATCTACTATGAACAGCCGTAGGGCCAAGTGAGCTTTTCTCATCACTTTGCGTCCGTCGTCCGTCGTCGTCGTCGTCCGGCGTCGTCTGTTAACTTTTACAAAAATCTTCTACTCTGAAACTACTGGGCCAAATTAAACCAAACTTGGCCACAATCATCATTGGGGTATCTAATTTAAAAAAAAATATGTCAGGTGACCCGGCCAACCAACCAAGATGGCCGCCATGGCTAAAAATAGAACATAGGGGTAAAATGCAGTTTTTGGCTTATAACTCAAAAACAAAGTATTTAAAGCAAATCTGACAGGATTAAATTTTTTATCAGGTCAAGATCTATCTGCCCAGACATTTTCAGATGAATCGGACAACCCGTTGTTGGGTTGCTGCCTCTAAGGAAATTTTGCCGTTTTTGGTTATCCAAGGAAAACAAAGACGAAGTTCATAATTGTTTATAGAGAAAAAAAAAGATTAAGCGCCACTAGTAAGAGTATTTCCATGGGGATTTTAATACTGAATAATAATGGCCGCTTTGTCCCATTTTTTGTATTCATTAGTCCGATTGGTTTAATGTGGTTTGCCTTTCGGTAATTACATTTACCATGCCATATGCATAAAGTAAAAAAAAAATGCGTTTATGTTTTAGCGCTCCATAGTTCCCATAATAAGATTGTGTTACTTTTCTGTATCTTGATTTCGTTCATAAAATATGTCCTGTTCTGCCCTAAAAGAAATAAAATACAAAATGTTGACATACCATACATATATACATATAATTAGAGAAGTATTGAGTTTCATTTCTTTTAAATTACACGATTTTCATTCAGAAACTTATTAACGAATGAGCAGTTTATATATCAGGCAAATGTCAACTTAAATTCGGTTGTGATTTCACAGATAGAGTTGGAAATTGTTCTCATTCTGATTTGGTTTAAATAATCGGCTTTATAATTATAATCTTGATAAACGCGCTTTAAATCCTGTTATTTCAAAATAAGTGAATTTCACTATCGTGATTCTGAAAAACATAGTAAATTGTGATTTGAAAGCCTGACATACACTCGAAAGTAAGAATTAGAGTTGACCGTTATTTGATCGTGATTGCCATCGTATTATATTACAACTTATATTGGTTAAAATTCCTGTTTTGTGTAAAAAGAATACTAGGGTACAGAATTATTCATTTTTATCACCTTTTTTCCCCTTTGGTTTCTAAATGAATGCATGATTTCATATTTAATTCTAAGAAACATTAGTCATTAAGCAGAGTCTGAAGTAACCTTTCCTTCTTAGATATTAAAATAAATGAAACTCTGAAAGTTTTGTTTTTTCTTAAACTAATAATTGTTTGGTCTGGTATCTAGTCATTTTGTACCATTACCACTTCCGACTCAGAACTTCCATTTCGTACAATGAATTTGTCATTTCGTATCATGACAATTAAACCAAATTGTGCCATAACAAACCATTTCATACCATATGGAAAATTCTTTACCATTTTGTATCATATGAGAAAATATGCTTTGCCATTTCGTACAACAATGAGAGTGTTTGTATTTCTCGCAAATTTTCTAATTTTTTTAAAAGTAAGCATTTAAGCCAGATCTGAATCCGAATGAATGGTAATCTTCAATGTTGCATGCATCATTTCCAATTTTGTTGGAAACCATTTCCCAAAATTTTCATTATACCATTAAAAGGTTTTTCAAATTGTTTTGTAGAATGTTTAATTGATTTTTGCACGGAGATTTCTTCAATAGTTTTCATTCCCAAGTTTGGTTAATCAGTGGGAGCATTGACATGTACATGTGTCATACAACATTGTACAGGAAATTTAAAGACATGTGCATTTAATTTAATTCCAGTCCTTTTTGGGTTTTCTTGAGGAAAAAAAAAACAATTTGGAAAAAAGTTGAATAAAGACCGAAATGCGAAGAATAATGGACACCAGCAAATAACAAAATTGATTATTCACTTACGTTGGATAACGGTCTTTCTCTGGTTTCTCATTCCAATGAATCATTTCTTCAATAGTAAAACCTTGCATTTCATCATCCCAGGCGTTAGTTCCTAATCTATAAATGTAACTGAATGGATTTCGTCGAATGTAGGAAAGTTTTTGACAAACTGTGTCCACAAAATCTGTCTTATCTTTAAATTTATTTAGCAAATTATCCGACGGGATGTAGTACTGAGGTAACTGGCGCATTACAAGGGCATGCAAAAGACTATCGAGAAGACCTAGAAATCTATGACCTAAATTGTCTTCTGTCCATGTATCCGGCGGAAATCGTTCAAGTGTCCATAGAAAAATTGTCTTACAATGGTAAGTTGAAACAAGCTTCGGGTGAGACAAGTGATACTTGACGAAACATTTAAAAATTCTATAACAATGTTTACATTGTGAAGTATTTGGAATGGATTTTAATAAAATACAATCCACTCTTGCAAATGACATCTTCCATTCATAGTTAGTAATGTCTTCAGTACTTGATTTTGCAACCACGTGAAAACCTTCATCTACTGCGGTTTTTAATAAAGACTTGTTTGGCCATTTTCGTTCACGAGTCAACCAACCCGATGCTTGTTTCGGCCATTTGTTAAATCTAATCGCCATAGCTACGTCGATTTCTCTTACTTTTAAACTTTGTGGCAAATCCGTGTCTTCTAATTCGTCTTCTTCGCCTAACATTAATATGCATTCAGGCTCGAATATTTCTTCTTGAGGAAAACACTTTAATCTAACAGCTGGGCCTATGATTTCTGTTCTAGTCTCGAAGCCTTCGAAAATATCATGATCTATGTTTTCAATATTGTTTTTCATCATAGATATAAGAATTTCAAACGCTATGGATAGGTGAAGTTTTATTTTCGAAGGAGATAGTCTCATAAATTTTGTAATTTCATTCTCCAGCACGGAATTAAGAAATATATAGGGTAGGTGTTCTTTCGAATCAATACATAGATTTACAAATCCGGGATGTTCTGTGTCCTCAAGAGTAAAAGTAGTGTTGAAGCCAGTTGTATCGACTTCATACATGAAGTCAGAGTCAGCCTGTAGTGTATAGCCTAAGCCATCGTGAGAAGGTGTCATGGTTCCTTCTGCTCTGCTTCCTAAAGAGATAAAAAAAAAAAACCAACCGGAAGTAATCTTAGTTGCTTCGGAGTGTAAGCAGATCAAACCCGAGTATTTTAGCGCGTCGTGCTGCTCATGCAAGTACAAACCCAGTAAAGTAAATACCAATTAAATATGAAATATTCGTGTTTTTTTATCTATCCGAGTTTAAAGACATAAGTGAGAACTTGGAAAAAAGGAAAAGTTACGTAAAATTGACCATTGATAAAAGAAATATCAAAATCAGGATTAAATGCCGTATTGGTAGCAAATTTAGATTTTAAGACACATATACACTTTGCGTCTTAATATCATTGGCTTTGTTTCACTATAATAACGGTTCTGAGGATTTAATCATCGATGTATTAAGTGTTTAAAGATGTTCGTTCCTCTTGTTTTTGACATTTGCCAGATATTCGAAATTCTTTCGGTTTCTTTAAGTAATGCCATTAAATATTTTGCCATCCAAACTCTACTTGATTAGGGACTTTCCGTTTTGAATTTTCCTCGGAGTGCAGTATTTTTTTGATTTTGTCTTTTTTTCTTTTACATAATTTGAATACATATAGTTTAAAATGCTATTTTTGAAAATCTTCACTCGAATTATTTTGCTCAGTCTTTAATTTTCTATGTTGCGTACTTGTGTATGTCTGTTGGTCTGGTCTTTTTCTTTTAATGACATGGCTTTTCTGTTTTTTTTTTTTTTTTACTTTTTGAATGTTTGAATGCCCCTATGGTTAATCCGCCTTCCTTTTATAGAGAGGAACAAATCCAACTATAGGTTCACTCATGATTAAAGTTCAACGCAGGCATATGTCTGCGACAATTATTTTTTACCTATTATATCAATTTAATACAAGCTAATCTTGCTTTCGTTCAATTACAATTGGTTACTGAATGCATATTTAATGTAAAAAAAGTACTCAAAATCGGAAACGTAAATTTTGTTATCTATAACACAATAAAAGCTTGATGGTTTTATTGAAAAGTATCGGACAGTTCAATGGTTGTATTTGTTTACATTGATTACGATTTAGTTTACGGTTTTACGATTTTATAAATGCATATACTAGTTTATTTACGAGCAACTACAACAGTAGTTATTATACAGACATTGAATGTTCTTGAAAAAAAATCACACTTTCCTCAAAGAAACAAGTATCACGAAATAAAAGGGATTGGCTTTATGTTCTAAGTTATCTATAAGTAAGTATATGGGTTATTCAGGCATTTGACAGTTGTTATCCATTCGTTTGATGTGTTTGAGCTTTTGGTTTTTCCATTTGATTTGGGTCTTTCCGATTTGAATTTTCCCCGAAGTTCGATATTTTTGTCATTTTACTCTGTTCTCTATTCTTATATAAAAAAATTTAATACCGGCTTCTATGATTCTCCCTGGAAGTATCTGATCTGCCATATATTTGATAATAACTTTTGCGTGTCCGTCCATTAATTCCATTCCTCCTTCATGCTGTGTATAACAATCATAGTAATTGTATTTTAGTTCTCTGCTTAAGTGTCGAAGACTAACACTAGAAACAAAGTCTGAATCATCTGCCGTCTGATCATCCTGCAAGAGAAATGTTAACGGCTGTTGTCTACTCTATGGTCGGGTTGATGTCGCTTTGACAAATTCCCCATTTCCATTCTCAATTCTATTATATATTAAAAAAAATTATTTCAAATAACTGACTTGAAAGAAAGAAAAACAAAACCCATATCATTATAACAAGGGATGCTTCGACTGAATCATGCGAACGACAAAGCAGTTTAGACAAAAGCCACTTACAAAAGCAAATAGACTTATTGTGAACTGTATACGAATACTTGTATTCTTTGATGGGGTTCGTGTTGCTCATATTTTAGTATATTATGTTGTGGCTTTGTGTATTTTGTGATTTTGTTTTCGTATTTATCTTTGTTTTTGCCATGTCGTTGTCAGTTTATTAGCAACTTTGAATGTCCCGTTGGTATAGTTCGCATTTCTGTCACCCTGAGATGTTTTATACTTATAAGTCGAAAAAAAACCTGATAACGCCATAACCAAAATAACGACCAAAGAGACACGCAATCATCTGCAAAAACTAACATGACAAAATAAAAACTGAGCAGAATGAACTCAACAAACAACCGGGTGATAATTCACCATTTTCTACATTTAAAAAAGTCAGGAATATGACAGTTGTCCCTTCGTTTGATGTGTTTTATCGTTTGATTTTTGCCATTTGATTAGAGACTGTCCGTTTTGAATTTTCCTTGGAGTTCAGAATTTTCGTCATTTTTGTATATTAATTTTGTTATTGACTATTGCAATATGATACATTTCGCACGAAGATCTCAGCATTTGCTTTAACGAAAAAATCTGTAGTGTAGTGTTTGGTTGAAAAATTTAAGTGTCACTTATAAGTCTTTTGTAGACTAAACGCGTGTCTGGCGAAAATACACAATTTTATCCAGCTATGATGAGTTTATTTGATTGACAGGTAACATTCACACGTACCATGAGAGCACTGCAAGCTGAATCCTTTTGTCGCCAATTTTTATTGATCTTGTTGTCACGTGCTCTTCTTTTTTGCTGTGGTGGTCACTGGTTTTATCTTTATATAAAACAAGAAAAAATACTGAAAGAAATTGGGACTGTTGCAGCCTATGCATTTATGCTACAGTGATAAATATAAACCTGTTACTGAGACTTAACTATATACATTTTCAACTTTAAATCATCTATAGTCTTCAATATTGATTAATACCAATGCATACCATATCAATAGCCATTAATAAAACTAGTGTTAACACGTATGTTTGTAACTAGAGGTTCTAAAGGGACCGATAAGCCCTACCGAGTCTATGAAATTTGAATAAATGACCAGTTCCTATTGTATATCGACCAGAGTGTAATTCATGACGCAATATTCTAGTTTACTGATATATTTTGTGGTTAAGGTGGTACCTAACACTACAGGAAGATAACTCTGTAAAGTCAGCTAAACGTTTTAATTACGTTGTGTTGTAAAAGGAATATCAAGCTTCTCAATGATTAAAATTGGTGGTTGTCAAATTGCTATATAACCAGTGTAATTTTTCTGACAAAACGGTTGGTTCAAAATTTTTAAAATTTTTATATTTTTGTTAAAGTGTCAAAGTATACTAAGCCAAAAAAGTTAAGCAACAAAAATTAGAAATTTTATTTTATTACAAAATCATATCAACATACAATTTTAATAATAACAAAATGGAAATATAACATGTCAGAAGCAACATGAATGTTATCACTCATATTCATTAGGATTTTTGGAGCGCGGGAGGGTCAAAATGCAGAAATTAGTATAGTGTTATTCAAAATCAATTTCTTAGCCATGACCTGAGTGCACCAAATAAAGGATTGGCAGGTACACCAGCAGCTGCCCTTAGTCAATGCACTACTTTTGTGGCTAGAAAAAAACTTGTCACATGTTGACGTAAAGCGAAGGTAGCGCTCCTCCCTTGACGATAGTTTTTTTGGTCTACGAGATATCAACCTATCCTGTGCAGATGCAATTTGTCGATATCTGTTTGTTAGTCTCTAAACTGTTGCCTTATGCAAATTAAATCGAACCACGATGTCAGCAACACTTATTCCGGCATCAACCATTCCAAGAGCTTTCTGATGGTCATTGTCGGGGAGGCCTGGTTGACGCCCCATGCAATTTTTTCAAAGGTGTATGTGTTTTCTTACCAATGGTGTGTTTCTGAACGTTAGTGAAAAAGAAATTTTTAATATCGTATTAAAAGTACAGGTACAGAAGGTAAAACATCAACTACATGTGCAAAGCTGAAATGGCGTGAAATCAATAACCAGGAAAAAAGTACGTCTGTTTAAAATTACAGGTAAAACTAAGGAGTATATCTATGATGTTTAAATGATTTTTTTTTCCAGAAACGAAAAACAAAAAATGTAAAAAAAAAAGTGTTGCTAAACTTTTTTGGCTCAGTATAAATACTTTAACAAAATTTTATGAAAATTAAACGAGCCAAATTAATTTTAGTGAAAGTGTTGGGTACCACCTTAATGTTACTCTTTACTATAGTTTTTGCCAAACATTTATATATTGGAAAGATCATTATCATTTATAGGCATTAACTTTCTTAAGGAATGACATACATTTTGTATGGTTAATTATTTTTGCCTCGAAATGTTCCACTATATGTATTAACGGTCTCTAGATCATAGGCCAAACGGAATCAAATAGTATGCATTGTCATGTTAGTGGAAATGTTATCGGTAATTTAAATGTCGTCACATCCGTATGATAAAAAAGCTAATGTGCTATATATCAAATGCACGGACATCATTTTACACACACATAATGTTAACATTCGTACAACCAGAGAGAAATTTAAGATTTCAATGAAAACTCAAATAAAATTAATAAACAGATAAAGAGAAAATACTGTCTCTTACCTCGTACGTTATTGATAAGGCATTTTAACAACAAAGCCATTGAAAGTATGAATCTCACATTATTCGCAGATGGGATATTTAAGCATTTAAAAGGAAGTTATATACTAATAGTTCTATTAAGTCAAGTTTGTAATTTAAATTTCCATAAAGTTGCTCAACCATAAAAGTCGAATTAAGCACAATACTTAAATGTAACAAGTATTCAATAAAAGTTTAAATTTAAATGGATTTTGTAATTACGGGGTACGTGTAGGGAAAATATTCAAACAAACAAAAATACTAACAATTTAGAATTCACAATTGTTGCAGTTGCAGTTGCATCTCCCATAACGCTTGACATTATTTAAAAAGTGCGGTGTATTTACTCACCATTTTCTACATACGAGAATGCCCGTACCACGTCAGGAATGTGTTTGTTGTGTTGAGCTTTTGATTTTGTCGTTTGCTTTTGGACTTTCCGTTTTGAAGTGTCTCCGGAGTTCGTTTTTTTTTATCTTACTTTTTTTTAAGATAAAAAATTAAAATTGCCAGCACATTTTGTTATAAAGAAATTTACTGACTATTGAAATAGAGGAGTATGCATATGCCTCACACAAGATCTTGCATTGTCTATATGCCTTTTTCAAACATATGACGTGGCTCAGAACTTATACAACTCGTCATTGTTCTATGCTAATTTTTGTATTCTTGTCTTTCTGTTTTGCTTATGTGTTTTTACATATGCCTTTTTGTGTTTTTTTGCAACATGGCACTGTATTTATACGTCATGTCATTATGTTAACGGTTATTGTAAATTTTTGCTAATGTGCTTTGACTATATGCCTTTTTGTGCTTCCTTGTGAATATTTGTTTGTTTTTATAGGGATTAAGGTTATTACATAATGTTGACTGCTGTACCCTCATTTGTGATATATTTTGTCTGTTAGTTTTGTTTACACATCGTTGTTAGTAAAATGGAAGTTCATGTGACCGTAATACAAGTGAAAATTAAATAACAAAAATACTCCGAGGAAAATAAAAAAAAAAAAAAAATCCCTAATAAAATGGTAAAATCAAAAGCTGAAACACATCAAACAAATGGATAACAACTGTCATATTCTTGACTGGGCACAGGCATTGAGAGGTTTAGCTAGCTATAAAACGAGTTTTAATTCACGATTTTCTACATTAAAAAAATGCTTCTTTCCGTTTCGTCGATCTATTCAGTCAAGCTTTTGCTTTTTGTCAGATTTTTTAAATCACTTGGAAAACAGATTGATTATAATAACATTAACGGTACCAATTTTTCTGCACCAGATGCGCATTTCGACAATACATGTCTCTTCAGTGATGCTCGTGGCCAAAATATATAAAATCCAAAGCTTATATAAAAGATGAAGCGCTATAATCCAAAAGTTTCAAAAAGTATAGCCAAATCCGTGAAAGAAATCAGAGCTTTGCATGAAGGATACATTCCTTAATTTATAATAATTTTTAATATTTTGTAACAGCAAATTCAATAACACAAAAAAATCCGTATTTTCATGCCAGTACCGGAGTACTGGCTACTGGGCTGGTGATACCCTCGGGGACTAACAGTCCACCAGCAGATATACTCTTTTTAAATATCATAATGAATTTTATGATCTGGATACTCTGAAACTAAAAGATTTGCTTCATTTGAGGATTTTTCCCTTGACATTGGCTAAGTGGAAAACTTCAAACTAGAATATGGCATACATATGCTAACTTTAACTTTTAAATGATCAGTTAATAATTCTCAGCAATATATTTATCTAATTGCAGATATTCAAACGTTCCATGCAATATAATTTGGAACTACTAAGGAGGAGTTTTTCAATCATAAAAATATGTTTAGTTTTCCGGTCCTATTCGTAAAATAGGTAACGTCACAATTAAATTGATCCTTATTGAACAACTATTATATCTCGAACCAAAAAAAGTGTGTGCTTCTGTCAGTAGGGTATGTAGACAAGGCATACTATGTGTACAATGATATTTATTCTAATGAAATTAAAATGCATATGTGTCATATTTAATTCTAAGAAAAATTCATAAATACCCCCAAAAATCAGGTAAAATAACAACGGCAAATGTAGGATCTCGCCATAAGTATCTCTTAACTTTAGGCTGATCAGTTTTCAATTATTTGTACCTTGTTCGTGGTTGTTATTGATTGAGATGTATGCATTTGAAAATGGGCACCGCTTATTGTTACCCAAATTTACAGTTTGGTTCTGGTACTTTAACTTATTAATTATTTGGTTGGCTTGAAGAAAATATTTGTTTTAAAACAAAATAAAAATTCTGATGTAAATATTTGCAATAAAGGCACTAATACATATGAAATAGTATAATCCGGTGACCGGTCGGGTCTTCGACTGTCATAAAAGGAACACGAAGGACGGTACGAAATAGCAATACTAATTTATTGTCTTAGATAAACAATGTTTTGAAATAATAATGAAGTAAATATAGAAAAACGATACATACATATTATATATTTGAACACAATTTTAAAATTGTACCAGCGTCTGTGGTGTTCGCTTAAATTGTACAAATGTCCAGATTATGATAGTTTCTCTGTTTGAATATATTGACATGATTCATTTGACATCATGCTATTATTGAAGAAGGATATATGTTATCCAAAATACCTAATATTTGTTCATTGTATAGTTATCTAATGGTGATGTTGTACCCTTTTTGACTTGTTATATATTATATTTTGTAGTGTATAGAATCATTTAACATGATCCATCGCCCTGTAAGATTAATCGTTGACTATTTATTCAGTCATTTTATATTTGAACACAAGATATACACATGAACACTTGCTAATAATAACACATTGTGTCAAAAGAAATGATAAAAAAATAAGATACACATTCCAAAGTAAATTATTAGAAAGTTAACAAACATTCAATATAAAATATTAAAATTAAAACATGTAAAACGTACATCATGTACATGTTATATACAATTGGCATAAACCGTTAAAAACAAACAAACTCTCAAACTAATTACAAATGCTATTTTTAGGAAATACTTTAGATCAAATGAAAAAAAAAGTGTTTTTTAGTGTTCCGTTTCTGTATCTGTCTCTAATACATCACATTAAGAATTGGTACCAGGACCTATAGAACAAAATGAAATGATGAAATGAAAACAAATAATATTTAGCATATGTAGGAGCAGAATTGATAACTTATATAAACCTTTTCGATTGATTATTCTAATCAGTTATAATGATATGAGATGTCTAAATAAATAAGTCTTTCGTCTTGAAATCGTTGATGGAACAAAATCAGCAATATCGAAGTTGATATCAAAAGTATTTGCAGAAATCTATACATTGGAACAAATATAGTCTTTTAATTCCCGTACAGAGTGATTCCAAGGTTCTGCAAATTTACTGCCTAGCATCCAATGAGTCATATCAACTGTAATTCAAACTTTAGATTTTTTGCATATTTGTTAGTTTCAAGAATGAAATGATGGCAACATTGATACTGAAAACGTTGCTATATTAATAGCTCCTTGTTTCGAAGTGTCCTTCCGCATCAATTCCGTGATCGAGTCCATCTATTACCATTCCGTTGTAAGTTTATCTTTGACTTGTTAGTTTGAATATCCATTTGTAATCTTAGTTCTCTAGTTTTGCAAGTTAAATGTCAACGAACGATTTAGAAGCCGACGGAATAAAATATGACATTATTCGAAATATACAAAAAAAATCAAAATGTATTCATCCTTCTTCTTTAGTAGTTAGCTATGTTTAAAATGATTTTTGTCAGTCATAAATCACTCTGCAACATTGTAAAATCCAAATAAGATACCATACAAAGGTGATACACATTTTATCAACAGATATGTACTCTTGACACTACACAGAGTAGTGTGGATAAAATATTGAAATTGATTTCGTTTCAGAAAGTTTTTTTATGGTTATTTATTTTCTTTTTTTTTCTTTTTTGAAGAGTCAATTAATTTCTCTTATCGGGTAGAATTGTTTACTTGTAGTATATATATTACCTGTAGAACTTTGTGGTCTGGTGCTATTTTCCACTTCTGATCGGGAACTGTAACACAGACGTATGTTGTTTATGTATATTAGCCTTTGAAATTGATTAGCACATAGACAGAACTCTTTTAATCTTATAAATATACGATTAAGATCATCATTAAAAATGCATTCCCAAGTTAGGGGTTTTAAACATGCCAAACAAGTATTATATGATACACACAATACATATAACAGAGAGGAAAGCCTTGAATGCACCAGCTACAAACACTTTAAACGATTTATGAGTGACATGATATATAGTATTATCATATGGCAAAATTATAATACTTTATTGATATACTATTGTACGCAACACAATAAAACATGGTTATGTGTTATGTCTATGTGCTAATGTGGTTTTCTTTGTTGAAATATTTGTTTATCTTCATAGTAAATAAGATGATCCCACAATGTTGACTGCTGAACCACTATTTTTTTTAACATAATTATATATATATAATGTTGATTCATTCAAACATTGTTTTCAATATAAAGACTGTCATACAAGTTAGATCTATCTTTTCGTTCCCTGCATATGGAGTATGCATATCCAAATTAGCACCATCTATTAATACTAGAGGTCACTCATTAAATTTAAAAAAAAACAGTGTAAGACCACACATAGACTAAATACTTTTTCAATTAGAGAAGTGGATCAGTGGAATAACCTGTCAGATTTAACGGTGACGGCAAAGACTCTGAATAATTTTAAGTCTGCATTAAATGGCGAAAATTGGAACCTATATACATTGATATGTGCGTGTTAAGTGTTTCAGCTGCGCACACCTAAATAAGTATTTTTTTATAAGTTTAATATATTATATATAAATATATTATTATGAGATGAGAAATCATATACGACAATCCAAGAGCAGTAGAAGCCTTTGGCTTATGTAACGACCCGAAGATAAAAGGTATAAAAGGTATAAAAGGTATAAATTGAAATTGCTGGGTTTGCATTTCCTATCATGATTTCATACTGGAGAATGAAACCTGACCAACAGCAAAAATTTAGAATTATATCAAGGCGAAGTGCTTTTCTTTTAATACTATGGAGTTGTTAGTTTTTTGTCAACATAAGAATTTGAATGTCCCTTTGAATCGGGAGAAAATAGTCTACTATATTCGAACAACTTAATAGCAATTGTCTGTTACCACCAACTATTGTACAATGGTTGATATGCTTGATCTTCAATTTATCCATATAAATACGCTAACAACGAGAAAAATGACACACAATGGTACAAAGTGACGGCTACCATGAGAACGAAGTCAATTGGTTTATGGTACCTTTTTTTTTAGATCTGCAGGTATGAAAAAACGTAAACTGAAGTCATTCTGAAGATATTAATTATCCATATGTTCTTCTTTATGTCAAATGTCTTGGTGAAATATATCACTTAACAAAGAAATGTCGATCGGAATAGCATTTTCTTTTTTTGTTGCCATAACCGGAGTGTTAAGGTATCCGTTTCGAACAAGAAACAGTTTAGAGATTAAGAATAGTGTTATTTGAACTAACATGTGGCTATTTAGAAAGCCTCTCTTATTTCATATAACAACCGTTCTCATTTTTATCAAGGATAATATGAACAATTTCGTGCACACTTTTCAAAGGTTCGATGTGACGTTGCAGGAGTTATCTGACATTTTGACAAGTTATATGTGGTAGAAAATTAGGATTGTAGAAGAGAAAGAAAAAATTTCCTACAACAGAACTACACAGTCAGACATTCAGATATCTCAGATCAAATTTATTCGTTCATAGTGTGTTAATTTACGTTTTTTGATTGAGTTAAGCCTTCCAATTGATATTTTATCGTGTGTTTTTCTATGTTGTGATGTTATGCTATTGTTTCAGAAAAAGGTAGAAGGTTTGGTACCATTAAAACGTTTAATCCCGCTGCAAATGTGTGCACCTGTCCTAAGGCAGGAATATGATGTACAGTAGTTTTCGATTCTTTATGTAATTTATACGTGTTTCTCGTTTCTCGTTTTTTATATAGATTATACCGTTGATTTTTCTGTTTGAATGGTTTTACACTAGTAATTTCAGGGCCCTTTATAGCTTGTTGTTCGATGTGAGCCAAAACTCCGTGTTGAAGGCCGTACATTGACCTATAATGGTTTACTTTAAAAATTGTTTTTTGGATGGAGAGTTGTCTCATTGGCACTCACACCTCATCTTCCTATATCTAAACACAATCTATAAATATATGGTCAACATGGCTGTAAATCCATTCAATATAGGAGTTCTTAAGCAGAAAATACGGTAGACATGGTAGAGAGGGGGAAACTGAAACATGAAAATGATTGATTTCAAAAGGAAATCTTGATAATTTCTCTTTATAAACTACTACTCAAATGCATAGATATTTTGAAGTACGTACCGTGATTGTGATCTACTGTTATTCATGTTTTCAACATCTCTGTCACCTGTTGCAAGTATCACATCTTGAAATGTTTATTCATACCAAATCTCTTTAAAATTAACTGTTTGCAAACGTATAAATTATTCGAAATACTTAGGATTTTCTTATCCCAAACAAAGATTACCTTAAATAGCCTGATTTGGAACAACTTTTTTTTAATTTTCAAATTTATACTACTGGCTTTCTAACTATTTTGATCTGAGCGTCACTAAAGAGTCTTATGAAGAAGAAACTAGCGTATTTCGCTATACGGTAAATAAACTACATACATGCTGATTTGACTTTAGCTTAATTGAGCACAACCTTGAAAATGTCTTATTTTCAATGACTCTAATCTTCGTTATTTTGTTATTGTTTATATCTTAACTGTTCACGGAGTAGAATCGACGGTTTTGCTTCCTTTCAAGTCAGAAAACGCGTCCTTTCAGATACTGTACTCAGTAAAAGATTATGAATATACACCGTGCTGTTATGGTTAAAGCGTCACAGGTGAATCGAATTTAGACTACATTTGTGTCTGATGCACAAAATTAAACCTGGTATATATTGATATGACTATAAACCAATATGTTGATAATAAAGCTGGTTGTTGTTTGTGTTCAAGGTTTCATACGAATATTAGTCATCACACCAATATTTGAATAATTTATCATTATCATTTTATGTGAATTTATCTTTGACACGAAGTTAAATAGTTCGAAACACATGTTTTCATCTACTTCCGTGGACAGATAACGTATATTCTTTTGTGTGATGCCAATAAAGTTAAATATCGCCAACTCAATAAATATTTGTATCCAATATTTTCACTTTTGTAAATTTTTAAAACAATGATAAGTCTATAATTTAGAAGTGTAAATAATACTTAACCTGTGGATGCATTCAGTTCAGTTGACGATAATGGCTGTTGGGTTCCTATGTCAAATATCAGTAAATAAATACATTTAAAAAATATATCATACATATAACAACGCGTCATATATTGTTTATTAGTATTACGCTTTACGGGCAGGCTGTAGGGTTTTACATAGGACTTTTTTGACTTCTCAATAAACGCCCACCTCTACTTTTACGTTTGTCGTTTACTGCTAGCAAACTCGTATATAAAGACATTTGATAAACATTACACGTTTATTGTTAGTGTAGGTAAATATTGCTAGAAAGGTCTCTTGGGATGATGATATAGAGTTCATCATCACTGTTTGACCAGGGATGGTGCCTTGACTGAAATACGGTTCACAACATCTGTTTACTCTTATAATCCCGCGTACGTATACCTTTTTTTGTTTTTGTGTATTGTGTATTATAACCGGACCAAAACATGATATGAGTAAGCTTAAACTTGTCCCGCTTAACCGTGTTCCGACTGACAGAACGACATCATTCGTAATATTCGCCATTTGCACCATAGTAGGTGTATTGACGTTAGTATCCTGATGATCTGCGTATTGACGTCAGTATCCTGATGGTCTGCGTATTGACGTCAGTATCCTGGTGATCTGAGTATTGACGTCAGTATCCTGGTGATCTGAGAAATTTGCGTTCAATTAACACAGGGGGGCGAAACTTCGATTGGACATATATATACACATGAGTCCACAGTAGTATGCAATGAGACTGTTGAATACCAAGCAAATAACAAGATAACACCAAATACGCCGCATTCGATGCAACCCGTAAAACACAGGTACATTGTAAATTATATGCATCACCTTTGGATAATGATTACCAATATTTACCGAAAAAAAATATGTTTTGACGTTATATAGCTGAGATAATGCATATTTTGAGGTTTTTCCTAAAACACAGATTAGAGTGATGAGAATACATTAAGGCAGAGCTTCCTATGGTAGTTCTTTTATTTGGTCAATCTTATTATCCCCCGGTGTTTTATGCGATAAGAAGAAACCTAAAAATATGAATGATCTATTTCTTAATCGAAAATTATTTACGGATGCACATGCATGATTGACTTTTGCTCATGCATTGTAGTAAAGAATGTGTTAACAGTGTCAAATTCTCCTATGCATGTTTTGTAATTTTTCAGATTATACTTTTTTACGGTTCTTGTACAAATTTAAAAGAAATGAAATACAATTGATAATTAATGGTCACTGTAGCTTCTTGTAAAACCAAGTAATGATAAACAAAACATTGACTTCTTTAATTTCATTATATCATATTCAGTATTATTGCAATTATATATCATTTTAAAAATAGCAATTTAGCTTTCAAAATATTATTCAGGATCACAATGTTATAATTTTTATATCAAATTATGATCATGTAAACATAATCATATAATTATCGTAAGATCGTATACAAAGTTTGAATACATTTAACTTACCAGACCTTTGGTTTAGCTTATAATTACAACAAGCACATATTGCGGAACCTACTGCAGCTATTGCACCAATCGCAGCTATAGTTATTGAAATCACTGTATCACCTTCAATGCAATATAATTATGCAGGTTTACATGCATTAAGGAAAAAACTTAATGTAGAACTTATAAATATTATATCAATTCTATCTTTACTCGCTTTTAAATTTTCATTTTCGGAGGAATGGGATAACAATGATAAGTCATATTACAGTTTTTTATTAAAGATTTTTAAATATTGCGAATTTCTTTTACACGGACAAGCGATTCGTTCATTACAGTTTGCCTGTTCATAACTAATAGATTATAAAAATAGACAAGTCTTGTATTTTTTATCATTTTACATCTATATTAAAGTTGCATTTTCTCAATTAATAATCTTTAAGTTAAGAACGTAAGGTAAAAAACAACCCAACCCCGAACAATGAACAAAGAATTTTGAAGAAACTAATTCCAATCTACCGTACACTGAAATATTTTTAAATCGGTAAAACTAAGTCAATGAACGTTTGGATTTTTCTGTCGTATAAGCTACGAATTTGTCTTATTTTTCAATTCAATGTGTCACAAAGTAATTTATCAATTAATGAATTTACATGGTGGGCCAAATACATACTGTTGCTCGTTTTACTATTTGAATCCTCAGAGTTGACAACTGGTATAAATCCTGTTTTAACTAAAACAAAGATAAATTTTGTGTTGAAATATCAATCTTAACGAGCAATATTTTATTTTAAAAGTATTTGTGAATGTAATTTAAATTCCAAGTGATAAATAAGAAATATTAAAACTGTTGTAACGAAATAAGTGGAATGAATGGAGAATTAATGTTGCAAATTGCAAACAATAAAACGCTGAAAAATATAAAATGTAAAAATTATTGATTTTTATTTAGTGGTTTATTATTAAATATTAAAAGTACAATGAGAGGTGTATGCTAGCAACAATAAGAAAACAAACGTAGTATGGACAACTGTTCACTTTATCAAATGTACTACCTGTTACTTTTGCGGGAAGACTGCTACCGGTTCCGACAGAGTTAACAGCAAAACATGTATATTCCCCTGTCATCGATTCCATGGCAGATGGAATAATTAACGATGGATTTTCAACAGTAACTCCTTTAATTCCTATCGAAGCGGATGATATTATTGTTGAGGAGCCATGTATATATCTTTTCCAGTACACCTTTGAAATTTCTGGAGATGTATTCTTTACAAAGCAATTAATAGCTATTGTATGACCAGCCCCAGTTAGATATGTCAATGATGGAACAGAAACTTCTGGAAGACCTGCGATAATATAAAAATGTTAAGCTTCTAGATATTCCTGGTTTGAAATCATCGGAGACTTGAATATGAAAAAGATAAAGAAAAAAATATGAAATGGATGTATATATTTCAGACCGATGGAAAGGTTTGTCGCACTTAATAGTACGAGTTATAAAATATTTTTTTTTATATTCAGATTCATCAATGGACTATGATCCTGGGAGGAGCCAAGAGTCATATGAGTTAACAGCATGTGATGTGCCTTTTATATGAATCAGAATCTTCTAGAAGATCTGCCAAAATGTTGACTTTTTTTAAAGACGATAAGACGCACATTGTATCTTTTATATAAGCTTTGGATTTCAAATATTTTGGCCACGAGCATCACTGAAGAGACAAGTATTGTCGAAATGCGCATCTGATGAAGAAAATTGGTACCGTTAATTCTATTACTACCATTGAATCGATGCCTCTGCTGGTGGACTATTAGTCCCAGAGGGTATCACCAGCCCAGTAGCCAGTACTTCGGTACTGGCATGAAAATACGGATTTTTTGTGTTTTTAGAATTTGCTGTTACAAAATATTAGAAATTATTATAAATTAAGGAATGTATCTCCCTCATGCAAAGCTCTGATTCCTTTTATGGATTTGGCTATACTTTTTGGACCTTTTGGATTATAGCTCTTCATCTTTTATATAAGCTTTGGATTTCAAATATTTAGGCCATGAGCATCACTGAAGAGAAGATACAAGTATTGTAGAAATGTGCATCTGGTGCAAGAAAATTGGTACCGTTAATTTTATTGTCTAATATTTCAATAATTCAAAAAAATAATGTTAAGACAAACAACAAAACACATTAGTAAACAAGAAGCAATAAAAGTAAATTTTTAGGTTCACGGATGGGTAAACTTAATCATTAGTTAAAATACAATATCAACTAAAAATATTGCTTGATCATGATGATTATGGAACTACTTTTAGAAATATTCAAATACAAATGACAGAAATAGGCTGACTCGAACATTATCTTATACTTTGCATTGCCATTATTTGGGTCTCCTATCATAAGAACTTAAATATACAATATGCTTTGATTTTTGTAAATGATCTTTTATGGGCTATTGCAGTCATGAGAAAATGAGTGATATGGGGCAACATATTCTATTCTGTAGAAAAACAACCAAAGGAGTCTGAACAGCTAAGAAAATGACTTAACCTGACATAAATACATCATATCAACGTTTGATTTGATACTTCAAAGATCAAAATTGTTCATATTCTACAAATCTGTTATATGTATTTGCCAGAAACTTTCAAGGATGTATGATTTAACATAACATTTCCGTACATATCTAAAAGAAATCTTACGGCTTCTTAGCATGTCAATGACCCTGGTATGTCGGGTTTCGTGTTATTTTGTTTCATATAATTTTTTTATATTTGGTGTGTCCACGTTGTATATTTAACAATGTTTAAATGGAATTGTGAGATGAAAAGCTACTGTTTTAGTATATTTTGAATTGTCTCAATGTGTTGCAACATTCAGTGAATTCTTACACCTGTAATTGACGTACAACAGCTCCTACGAGATTCCATTAATTGCGTTCGTTGTCATATTTCATCTGATGTTTCATATTTACCAAAACACAATTGATCAATCGTATTATAATGACTTTGAGTCATCCATTTGACAGGATTCAAAAAGTTAAATCCTAATAATACTGAACTTTGAGAAAAACTCAAAACGGAAAGTCCCTAATCAAATGGCAACATCAAATGATAAAACACTTTAAACGAATGGACAACAACTGTCATATTCCTGACTTAATACAGGCATTTTCAAATGTAGAAAATGGTAGGTTAAACCTTGTTTTATAGCCCGAAACATCACATTTGTATGACAGTCGCATCAAATTCCATAATATTGACAACGATGTGTGAACAAAACAAACAGACACAATAGGTAAAAATGTCATAAATAGGGGAGAATACAGCAACACGAACCCAACTAAAAACTGGGAATGATCTCAGGTGCCTCGGAAGGGTAAGCAGATCATGCTCAACACGCGTTACTCTTCGCGTTGCTAATGTTACTAGTGTTACAAAGCCGGTAAAAAGTCTAACTCGGTAGCTCACATTCGTTGAAATGGAATGGAAGTGTAGTAACGACATAATGAACATATCCGGTATCATCTGTGAAACGGATATTCTACAACAGTCAACCACCCCGTGATGGCGTCCGTAAAATTTACAAAGTGATGATTTCAACTTCACCATCTGGAACGCTTGGGCAAACAATTAAATTCACAATTCGGAAGCCAAAATTATCTCTTTTGTCGTAAATTTTTGTTTTCAACCGACCCTGATACAATCAAAATACAATGCATAATTGTCGAAAATGGCATAACTGCTTCATAGAAGAATATATATTTAGTCACTTTTTTCTCCATTGTGCCATTATATAATTGCCGAATGCTATGTTATTGATTTGTGTAAAACTTTGCGAAACGACGTTTATATACAACATATAGTCATACGAAGCATATTGCACAAAGGAAGCCAATTGTTGATATAGTTTGATTACTTAGTGTGTTATTATAAAGAAAAAAGTAAAATCACAAAAATACTGAACTTAGAGGAAGATCAATTGGGAAAGTCCATAATCACATGGCAAAATCAAATAACAAAACGCATCAAAAACGAATGGACAAAAACTGTCATATTCCTGACTTGGTACATGCATTTTCAAATGTAGAAAATGGTGGATTAAACCTGGTTCTATAGCGCTAACCCTCTCACTTTAATGACAGTCTCATCAATTTCCGATATTTTTACATTGATGCGTTAAATAAACAGACACAATAAATATAATAGTTAAAATATGGGTACATCAGTCATCATCGTTTAACAATTTTAAAAGGAACAATTTAACAGAACACAAAAACATCTACTGTCTACGAACACATTTATTGATTTGAGTCGTAAACTAATTTTACTACCTCCAATGACAGCTAGTCGTACAGATGAGCTGTAACCTTGTCCAAATTCATTTACTGCGAAACATTTGTAATATCCCGAATCCGAATCAGTTGCATGAAACAAAGTCATCGATGGATTTTCAACCGTAATGCCTGCTATTCCAGTAGTTTCGTTATTCATTACTTTGATGATACCATTTAATTTTTTCTCCCAATAAACAATTGTCGCTGGTGGGTTTGCGTTAACACTACAAGTAAGGTTTACCGATTCACCATAAATCACTGGTTGCAAAACCGGTGTGACAATAACATTTGGCAACTCTGAAATACGGAAAAAGGTAAAATAACAAAAGATACCGAACTCCTAAGAATATCCAAAACGAAAAATCTCTAATCAAATGGCAAAATCGAAAGCTCATGGGGATTATCATTTAATAAACAGAAAAAGGAAACGTAAAAAAAAACACCTAAATGATGCAGTAAAAGGAACTATTGGTAGTTGGTTTAACATTCATTAAAACAATATTTGGAGCTTTTGTTTGCAATATCTTTTAATTTGAATTGAATTATAAAATACAGTAAAATGATACTTAACAATTGTATCTTCATAATTCGAGAATATTAGATATGATAAAAGTTCAACATTTAGCAATATCTTTTACTTACTACCAATCACTTTTAAACTAATAGTTTCACTGTATCCTGTTCCAATAACATTTGTAGCTACGCATTTGTAATTGCCTACATCTGCTGTAGTGCTTTTCACTATAGTCAACGATGGACTTTCTACAGAGGCCCCGCGGATTCCCACTGTCCAGCTATTTATGACGTTTTTAGCACCATTCACTTCTTTCTCCCAGTAAACACGTGTTACATTTGGGTAAGCAGTAAAATTACAAAATAATGTAACTTTTTCACCATACCCGATTGACGAAATTCTATATCCAACATTTACAACTGGCTCACCTGTAATAGAAATGTGATATATTTTTTCTTCTTCTTAATTCCAAAAAACCTACATTGGCACAATTGACACGAAATGTAGACACCTCAATTGCATTCTGAATGACTAACAGTTAAAATAGATAAACTGCCGTCTCCATGTATGAAAAGAAAAAAGTGTTGTGCCTAAAGTGTATCATTATCAATAACTGTAAATTAACAAATTAATGCTTGCATTTAATATTTCGATTTTGTCATTTTAAACTGAAATGCGATTTTAATATTTACGATTTTGAGTAAAAACATGTTGAATTCATAAATTAATATTTCAGAATGCGAGTTTAAATTATTGTGTTTACTCTGTGGCATTTTTCGCAATAATAAAAACGTCGCAATAATTTCTGAACTAACATGACAAAACTAAACTGAATACTTCCTCCTAGCAGAAATTAACAGCGAATGAAACTTAAAATCGCTGGTAACCCCCTTAAAACTAGAATATTGCATCAAAACAAAAAAATATGAAATAAACCTCCGATAACAGTAACATTTATTGGTTTACTCTTTGCTGTTACATTGTCATCTTTAGCAAAACAGGTGTAAATTCCGGATTCAGATGTTGTCACATACAAAATAGTCAGTGATGGAATTTTGATGGAACTTCCGGATATCCCGTCTGTATCTTTAACAATCGTAGTTATTACTCCATTATTATTGTACTGCCAATATATCTCACGAACTGGGCTATGTCTGGCTGTATGTACTGAACATTCTAATGTAAGTGACATTCCATACATCACTATATATCGATCTTTTTCAGTTTTGATAACAAGATCGTTCTGTTCTGTAATTTAAAACAGAATAATAGTAATAAATTCCTGATCCAACTGCACATTTTGATCAGCAGTTTAAACGCGATTTTTGTTAATAATTCAGTTTAATACTTGCACATACATTCCATTGAAATAAATGATCACACAATCTATATATGGACAGATGATTAATTTAATGACGGATTTATTATATTTGTAGATTGATTGATTGTTTGTTGCTTTACGCCGCATTAGCACAAAAAGGCTATATCGCTATATTTATAGAAAAGGACTACAGAGATTCAATGAAAACAGGTTCCACAGATGAACATTTCACTTATTTAATTTTAAACGTTTAATTTCTTTTTAGCGTAATCCCCCGGAAATATGACCACTCACGAGATAAGTTTACTAAAGGTAATTTTTATACTATATACTAGTCATAATATAAAAGTCTCATTAATTTCAGTGTTAACTGTGTGCATGCTAAATGCCCCAAAAAGGCTAATATACCTTATTGTAGCAATATGTGGGCTGTAATGTGACACTAACATAATTGTTACATACACAAAGTAGTTCTGACAACACACGTGACTTATAATTTAAAGGGTATGATTTCTAAAAATTTTAACACATGTCTGTTAGTAATGTCAAGGTCTTGAGTTCAAATAAAGTGACAGTTATTTCATGTCAAAACTGTACCTTATCCTGACTTGTGCTGAAAAAATCAAAATACCTTTACTTGCATATTAGAGCGTACTGGTTCCCGGAAGTTTGATAGTACATAAACATGATGTTCTGATCTGAACAACAGGCCAAATGTGCCCTCCTATCATAATTTTATATTCTCCTTTATCATTCAAATAAGTTTTTCAACAAGGGATCTACAGTGTCCCAAGTCACCAAGCTTTCATTTGATACCAAGATTACCTAAATATAACCTCTATTGACAAAGATACAGCTATGCGCAGGAACTATTTTGTTTATATTATGTACTATTTTCTTGTATGTTCTTTCCGACTAGGCCTGAATAATTAGTTCTATACCTAAAGCTGCTTGACCCATAATGTTTTATTTTATTAATGACACCTGCTTACACATGTTACAGAGTTATTGGACAAAGAGTTTTTAGTGATTTAAATTTGCTATAATCGCGTTAAAAGTGTTACTTTGGGGATAATAACTGATTAATCTTCATGAAACCAACTTCACTCAATGTTTATTTTTAGGAGTATGGAAACGGGCTGAACAACAGGCCAAATGTGCCCTCCTATCATAATTTTATATTCTCCTTTATCATTCAAATAAGTTTTTCAACACGGGATCTACAGTGTCCCAAGTCCCCAAGCTTTCATTTGATACCAAGATTACCCAAATATAACCTCTATTGACAAAGATACAGCTATGCGCAGGAACTATTTTGTTTATATTATGTACTATTTTCTTGTATGTTCTTTCCGACTAGGCCTGAATAATTAGTTCTATACCTAAAGCTGCTTGACCCATAATGTTTTATTTTATTAATGACACCTGCTTACACATGTTACAGAGTTATTGGACAAAGAGTTTTTAGTGAATTAAATTTGCTATAATCGCGTTAAAAGTGTTACTTTGGGGATAATAACTGATTAATCTTCATGAAACCAACTTCACTCAATGTTTATTTTTAGGAGTATGGAAACGGGGATGGGTGCAGGTGTTGATGCTTTATCTGAAGTTTTATATCTACAGCATTTTGATTGAATAGGACTCTGTCTTTTCGTCTAATTTTTTTAATTATGGGTTTCAGTTGTTTTTCTTCGCTTTGTCGCTTTTCATAAACACATTTAATATAAAATTGTATTTTGATTCGTAAACACAACACACAAACACGAATCAACCTTTTCAATACCGAATATCTGAAGTGAAAGGTGAACAAGGAAAAGTTGAAGAATAATATGGACAACAAGAGAATACAAACGATGGCGATAGTTATCAAAGGTACCAGGATTATAATTTAGTACGCCAGACTCATTATAGCTTGAGATAATTGAAACTTTGTTCGTATGTTATATCTGCTACTGTTTTACTTAATATATGTTGCCTTAGCACATGAGTGTGGTATGGATAAGAATCGATCATGCATTCAAGAAGCACATTGTATCTGTAAATAATTAAATCGTAACAATTGGAATATTTGTTGGAATTAATACAAAACAAAGAGATTGCACAATGTCTATCTACTTATCAATACTAGGTAGATATTGTGCGACTCAATAATTCTTACGTCATTCCAACTTTTATTCGGTTCTATGAAAGTAAATAAATGTATACCTCCTAATACGGTCAAACTCGTTGGTTCGCTGTTTCCTGTTCCAACAATATTTACAGCAAAGCATATGTAGTCTCCGGAATCCTCTGCAGTAACATGCAGTATAGTCAATGACGGGTCAGTTACCTTTGAGCCATAAACACCGGGACTATCGGATGTTATATTTAATACTGTTTCATTATAGATGTGTTGCCAGTATACATGGGTGTGGTTTGGGGAAGAAACTATCATGCATTCTAGAGTCACATTGAATCCATACGTGGTGTTATATGCTGCATGTTTAATTGTTACAGTTGGAATCTCTGTAGGAAGAAAAAGCGAAAGGCAGTTAATGCAAAGGGATTCCATTATGTTTGTTTATATATCAATATTTGGTAGACATTTGTATTATCCCTCCCACATAATTTCACTTTTAATTAAATGATAAGGCGTGCAGTTAAAGTACATTTTGTTGATACACACCCATCTTGCTTTGCATTTTTATAATCATAGTCTTTTGTTGCTAATGCGTACATTAGTAACGTACATTTATTGTGTACACACTGTCAATAATATATTTTTAACACTGGATATTCCATTGAAAAAAAGTAAATTAAAATTTGAGACAAAGACTTAAACGGTCCATACTGATTTTTGATAATATTGTTTTGGCTCCGTCATGTGGATTTTTTTAAATTTGAGTTCAATTTCTGCTTTAAATATAAAACTTAGACTGAATTTAGTTCTTTAAAATCAGATTGCATTTAATTGATATTTTCAAACGTCATTCCAACTTTTATTCGGTTCTATGAAAGTAAATAAATGTATACCTCCTAATACGGTCAAACTCGTTGGTTCGCTGTTTCCTGTTCCAACAATATTTACAGCAAAGCATATGTAGTCTCCGGAATCCTCTGCAGTAACATGCAGTATAGTCAATGACGGGTCAGTTACCTTTGAGCCATAAACACCGGGACTATCGGATGTTATATTTAATACTGTTTCATTATAGATGTGTTGCCAGTATACATGGGTGTGGTTTGGGGAAGAAACTATCATGCATTCTAGAGTCACATTGAATCCATACGTGGTGTTATATGCTGCATGTTTAATTGTTACAGTTGGAATCTCTGTAGGAAGAAAAAGCGAAAGGCAGTTTATGCAAAGGGATTCCATTATGTTTGTTTATATATCAATATTTGGTAGACATTTGTATTATCCCTCCCACATAATTTCACTTTTAATTAAATGATAAGGCGTGCAGTTAAAGTACACTTTGTTGATACACACCCATCTTGCTTTGCATTTTTATAATCATAGTCTTTTGTTGCTAATGCGTACATTAGTAACGTACATTTATTGTGTACACACTGTCAATAATATATTTTTAACACTGGATATTCCATTGAAAAAAAGTAAATTAAAATTTGAGACAAAGACTTAAACGGTCCATACTGATTTTTGATAATATTGTTTTGGCTCCGTCATGTGGATTTTTTTAAATTTGAGTTCAATTTCTGCTTTAAATATAAAACTTAGACTGAATTTAGTTCTTTAAAATCAGATTGCATTTAATTGATATTTTCAAACGTCATTCCAACTTTTATTCGGTTCTATGAAAGTAAATAAATGTATACCTCCTAATACGGTCAAACTCGTTGGTTCGCTGTTTCCTGTTCCAACAATATTTACAGCAAAGCATATGTAGTCTCCGGAATCCTCTGCAGTAACATGCAGTATAGTCAATGACAGGTCAGTTACCTTTGAGCCATAAACACCGGGACTATCGGATGTTATATTTAATACTGTTTCATTATAGATGTGTTGCCAGTATACATGGGTGTGGTTTGGGGAAGAAACTATCATGCATTCTAGAGTCACATTGAATCCATACGTGGTGTTATATGCTGCATGTTTAATTGTTACAGTTGGAATCTCTGTAGGAAGAAAAAGCGAAAGGCAGTTAATGCAAAGGGATTCCATTATGTTTGTTTATATATCAATATTTGGTAGACATTTGTATTATCCCTCCCACATAATTTCATTTTTAATTAAATGATAAGGCGTGCAGTTAAAGTACATTTTGTTGATACACACCCATCTTGCTTTGCATTTTTATAATCATAGTCTTTTGTTGCTAATGCGTACATTAGTAACGTACATTTATTGTGTACACACTGTCAACAATATATTTTTTAACGCTGGATATTCCATTGAAAAAAAGTAAATTAAAATTTGAGACAAAGACTTAAACGGTCCATACTGATTTTTGATAATATTGTTTTGGCTCCGTCATGTGGATTTTTTTAAATTTGAGTTCAATTTCTGCCATAAATATATAACTTAGACTGAATTTAGTTCTCTAAAATCAGATTGCATTTAATTGATATTTTCAAACGTCATTCCAACTTTTATTCGGTTCTATGAAAGTAAATAAATGTATACCTCCTAATACGGTCAAACTCGTTGGTTCGCTGTTTCCTGTTCCAACAATATTTACAGCAAAGCATATGTAGTCTCCGGAATCCTCTGCAGTAACATGCAGTATAGTCAATGACGGGTCAGTTACCTTTGAGCCATAAACACCGGGACTATCGGATGTTATATTTAATACTGTTTCATTGTAGATGTGTTGCCAGTATACATGGGTGTGGTTTGGGGAAGAAACTATCATGCATTCTAGAGTCACATTGAATCCATACGTGGTGTTATATGCTGCATGTTTAATTGTTACAGTTGGAATCTCTGTAGGAAGAAAAAGCGAAAGGCAGTTAATGCAAAGGGATTCCATTATGTTTGTTTATATATCAATATTTGGTAGACATTTGTATTATCCCTCCCACATAATTTCACTTTTAATTAAATGATAAGGGGTGCAGTTAAAGTACATTTTGTTGATACACACCCATCTTGCTTTGCATTTTTATAATCATAGTCTTTTGTTGCTAATGCGTACATTAGTAACGTACATTTATTGTGTACACACTGTCAACAATATATTTTTAACACTGGATATTCCATTGAAAAGAAGTAAATTAAAATTTGAGACAAAGACTTAAACGGTCCATACTGATTTTTGATAATATTGTTTTGGCTCCGTCATGTGGATTTTTTTAAATTTGAGTTCAATTTCTGCTTTAAATATAAAACTTAGACTGAATTTAGTTCTCTAAAATCAGATTGCATTTAATTGATATTTTCAAACGTCATTCCAACTTTTATTCGGTTCTATGAATTTAAATAAATGTATACCTCCTAATACGGTCAAACTCGTTGGTTCGCTGTTTCCTGTTCCAACAATATTTACAGCAAAGCATATGTAGTCTCCGGAATCCTCTGCAGTAACATGCAGTATAGTCAATGACGGGTCAGTGACCTTTGAGCCATAAACACCGGGACTATCGGATGTTATATTTAATACTGTTTCATTATAGATGTGTTGCCAGTATACATGGGTGTGGTTTGGGGAAGAAACTATCATGCATTCTAGAGTCACATTGAATCCATACGTGGTGTTATATGCTGCATGTTTAATTGTTACAGTTGGAATCTCTGTAGGAAGAAAAAGCGAAAGGCAGTTAATGCAAAGGGATTCCATTATGTTTGTTTATATATCAATATTTGGTAGACATTTGTATTATCCCTCCCACATAATTTCACTTTTAATTAAATGATAAGGCGTGCAGTTAAAGTACATTTTAGTGATACACACCCATCTTGCTTTGCATTTTTATAATCATAGTCTTTTGTTGCTAATACGTACATTAGTAACGTACATTTATTGTGTACACACTGTCAACAATATATTTTTAACACTGGATATTCCATTGAAAAAAAGTAAATTAAAATTTGAGACAAAGACTTAAACGGTCCATACTGATTTTTGATAATATTGTTTTGGCTCCGTCATGTGGATTTTTTTAAATTTGAGTTCAATTTCTGCTTTAAATATAAAACTTAGACTGAATTTAGTTCTCTAAAATCCGATTGCATTTAATTGATATTTTCAAACGTCATTCCAACATTATTCGGTTCTATGAAAGTAAATAAATGTATACCTCCTAATACGGTCAAACTCGTTGGTTCGCTGTTTCCTGTTCCAACAATATTTACAGCAAAGCATATGTAGTCTCCGGAATCCTCTGCAGTAACATGCAGTATAGTCAATGACGGGTCAGTTACCTTTGAGCCATAAACACCGGGACTATCGGATGTTATATTTAATACTGTTTCATTATAGATGTGTTGCCAGTATACATGGGTGTGGTTTGGGAAAGAAACTATTATGCATTCTAGAGTCACATTGAATCCATACGTGGTGTTATATGCTGCATGTTTAATTGTTACAGTTGGAATCTCTGTAGGAAGAAAAAGCGAAAGGCAGTTAATGCAAAGGGATTCCATTATGTTTGTTTATATATCAATATTTGGTAGACATTTGTATTATCCCTCCCACATAATTTCACTTTTAATTAAATGATAAGGCGTGCAGTTAAAGTACATTTTGTTGATACACACCCATCTTGCTTTGCATTTTTATAATCATAGTCTTTTGTTGCTAATGCGTACATTAGTAACGTACATTTATTGTGTACACACTGTCAACAATATATTTTTTAACACTGGATATTCCATTGAAAAAAAGTAAATTAAAATTTCAGACAAAGACTTAAACGGTCCATACTGATTTTTGATAATATTGTTTTGGCTCCGTCATGTGGATTTTTTTAAATTTGAGTTCAATTTCTGCTTTAAATATAAAACTTAGACTGAATTTAGTTCTCTAAAATCAGATTGCATTTAATTGATATTTTCAAACGTCATTCCAACTTTTATTCGGTTCTATGAAAGTAAATAAATGTATACCTCCTAATACGGTCAAACTCGTTGGTTCGCTGTTTCCTGTTCCAACAATATTTACAGCAAAGCATATGTAGTCTCCGGAATCCTCTGCAGTAACATGCAGTATAGTCAATGACGGGTCAGTTACCTTTGAGCCATAAACACCGGGACTATCGCATGTTATATTTAATACTGTTTCATTATAGATGTGTTGCCAGTATACATGGGTGTGGTTTAGGGAAGAAACTATCATGCATTCTAGAGTCACATTGAATCCATACGTGGTGTTATATGCTGCATGTTTAATTGTTACAGTTGGAATCTCTGTAGGAAGAAAAAGCGAAAGGCAGTTAATGCAAATGGATTCCATTATGTTTGTTTGTATATCAATATTTGGTAGACATTTGTATTATCCCTCCCACATAATTTCACTTCTAATTAAATGATAAGGTGGCAGTTAAAGTACATTTTGTTGATACACACCCATCTTGCTTTGCATTTTTATAATCATAGCCTTTTGTTGCTAATGCGTACATTAGTAACGTACATTTATTGTGTACACACTGTCAACAATATATTTTTAACACTGGATATTCCATTGAAAAAAGTTAATTAAAACTTGAAACAAAGACTTAAACGGTCCATACTGATTTTTGATAATATTGTTTTGGCTCCGTCATCTGGATTTTTTTTTAAATTTGAGTTCAATTTCTGCTTTAAATATAAAACTTGGACTGAATTTAGTTCTCTAAAATCAGATTGCATTTAATTGATATTTTCAAACGTCATTCCAACTTTTATTCGGTTCTATGAAAGTAAATAAATGTATACCTCCTAATACGGTCAAACTTGTTGGTTCGCTGTTTCCTGTTCCAACAATATTTACAGCAAAGCATATGTAGTCTCCGGAATCCTCTGCAGTAACATGCAGTATAGTCAATGACGGGTCAGTTACCTTTGAGCCATAAACACCGGGACTATCGGATGTTATATTTAATACTGTTTCATTATAGATGTGTTGCCAGTATACATGGGTGTGGTTTGGGGAAGAAACTATCATGCATTCTAGAGTCACATTGAATCCATACGTGGTGTTATATGCTGCATGTTTAATTGTTACAGTTGGAATCTCTGTAGGAAGAAAAAGCGAAAGGCAGTTAATGCAAAGGGATTCCATTATGTTTGTTTATATATCAATATTTGGTAGACATTTGTATTATCCCTCCCACATAATTTCACTTTTAATTAAATGATAAGGCGTGCAGTTAAAGTACATTTTGTTGATACACACCCATCTTGCTTTGCATTTTTATAATCATAGTCTTTTGTTGCTAATGCGTACATTAGTAACGTACATTTATTGTGTACACACTGTCAACAATATATTTTTTAACACTGGATATTCCATTGAAAAAAAGTAAATTAAAATTTGAGACAAAGACTTAAACGGTCCATACTGATTTTTGATAATATTGTTTTGGCTCCGTCATGTGGATTTTTTTAAATTTGAGTTCAATTTCTGCTTTAAATATAAAACTTAGACTGAATTTAGTTCTCTAAAATCAGATTGCATTTAATTGATATTTTCAAACGTCATTCCAACTTTTATTCGGTTCTATGAATTTAAATAAATGTATACCTCCTAATACGGTCAAACTCGTTGGTTCGCTGTTTCCTGTTCCAACAATATTTACAGCAAAGCATATGTAGTCTCCGGAATCCTCTGCAGTAACATGCAGTATAGTCAATGACGGGTCAGTGACCTTTGAGCCATAAACACCGGGACTATCGGATGTTATATTTAATACTGTTTCATTATAGATGTGTTGCCAGTATACATGGGTGTGGTTTGGGGAAGAAACTATCATGCATTCTAGAGTCACATTGAATCCATACGTGGTGTTATATGCTGCATGTTTAATTGTTACAGTTGGAATCTCTGTAGGAAGAAAAAGCGAAAGGCAGTTAATGCAAAGGGATTCCATTATGTTTGTTTATATATCAATATTTGGTAGACATTTGTATTATCCCTCCCACATAATTTCACTTTTAATTAAATGATAAGGGGTGCAGTTAAAGTACATTTTGTTGATACACACCCATCTTGCTTTGCATTTTTATAATCATAGTCTTTTGTTGCTAATGCGTACATTAGTAACGTACATTTATTGTGTACACACTGTCAACAATATATTTTTAACACTGGATATTCCATTGAAAAGAAGTAAATTAAAATTTGAGACAAAGACTTAAACGGTCCATACTGATTTTTGATAATATTGTTTTGGCTCCGTCATGTGGATTTTTTTTAAATTTGAGTTCAATTTCTGCTTTAAATATAAAACTTAGACTGAATTTAGTTCTCTAAAATCAGATTGCATTTAATTGATATTTTCAAACGTCATTCCAACTTTTATTCGGTTCTATGAAAGTAAATAAATGTATACCTCCTAATACGGTCAAACTCGTTGGTTCGCTGTTTCCTGTTCCAACAATATTTACAGCAAAGCATATGTAGTCTCCGGAATCCTCTGCAGTAACATGAAGTATAGTCAATGACGGGTCAGTTACCTTTGAGCCATAAACACCGGGACTATCGGATGTTATATTTAATACTGTTTCATTATAGATGTGTTGCCAGTATACATGGGTGTGGTTTGGGGAAGAAACTATCATGCATTCTAGAGTCACATTGAATCCATACGTGGTGTTATATGCTGCATGTTTAATTGTTACAGTTGGAATCTCTGTAGGAAGAAAAAGCGAAAGGCAGTTAATGCAAATGGATTCCATTATGTTTGTTTATATATCAATATTTGGTAGACATTTGTATTATCCCTCCCACATAATTTCACTTCTAATTAAATGATAAGGCGTGCAGTTAAAGTACATTTTGTTGATACACACCCATCTTGCTTTGCATTTTTATAATCATAGCCTTTTGTTGCTAATGCGTACATTAGTAACGTACATTTATTGTGTACACACTGTCAACAATATATTTTTAACACTGGATATTCCATTGAAAAAAGTTAATTAAAACTTGAAACAAAGACTTAAACGGTCCATACTGATTTTTGATAATATTGTTTTGGCTCCGTCATCTGGATTTTTTTTTAAATTTGAGTTCAATTTCTGCTTTAAATATAAAACTTGGACTGAATTTAGTTCTCTAAAATCAGATTGCATTTAATTGATATTTTCAAACGTCATTCCAACTTTTATTCGGTTCTATGAAAGTAAATAAATGTATACCTCCTAATACGGTCAAACTCGTTGGTTCGCTGTTTCCTGTTCCAACAATATTTACAGCAAAGCATATGTAGTCTCCGGAATCCTCTGCAGTAACATGCAGTATAGTCAATGACGGGTCAGTTACCTTTGAGCCATAAACACCGGGACTATCGGATGTTATATTTAATACTGTTTCATTATAGATGTGTTGCCAGTATACATGGGTGTGGTTTGGGGAAGAAACTATCATGCATTCTAGAGTCACATTGAATCCATACGTGGTGTTATATGCTGCATGTTTAATTGTTACAGTTGGAATCTCTGTAGGAAGAAAAAGCGAAAGGCATTTAATGCAAAGGGATTCCATTATGTTTGTTTATATATCAATATTTGGTAGACATTTGTATTATCCCTCCCACATAATTTCACTTTTAATTAAATGATAAGGCGTGCAGTTAAAGTACATTTTGTTGATACACACCCATCTTGCTTTGCATTTTTATAATCATAGTCTTTTGTTGCTAATGCGTACATTAGTAACGTACATTTATTGTGTACACACTGTCAACAATATATTTTTTAACACTGGATATTCCATTGAAAAAAAGTAAATTAAAATTTGATACAAAGACTTAAACGGTCCATACTGATTTTTGATAATATTGTTTTGGCTCCGTCATGTGGATTTTTTTAAATTTGAGTTCAATTTCTGCTTTAAATATAAAACTTAGACTGAATTTAGTTCTCTAAAATCAGATTGCATTTAATTGATATTTTCAAACGTCATTCCAACTTTTATTCGGTTCTATGAAAGTAAATAAATGTATACCTCCTAATACGGTCAAACTCGTTGGTTCGCTGTTGCCTGTTCCAACAATATTTACAGCAAAGCATATGTAGTCTCCGGAATCCTCTGCAGTAACATGCAGTATAGTCAATGACGGGTCAGTTACCTTTGAGCCATAAACACCGGGACTATCGGATGTTATATTTAATACTGTTTCATTATAGATGTGTTGCCAGTATACATGGGTGTGGTTTAGGGAAGAAACTATCATGCATTCTAGAGTCACATTGAATCCATACGTGGTGTTATATGCTGCATGTTTAATTGTTACAGTTGGAATCTCTGTAGGAAGAAAAAGCGAAAGGCAGTTAATGCAAAGGGATTCCATTATGTTTGTTTATATATCAATATTTGGTAGACATTTGTATTATCCCTCCCACATAATTTCACTTTTAATTAAATGATAAGGGGTGCAGTTAAAGTACATTTTGTTGATACACACCCATCTTGCTTTGCATTTTTATAATCATAGTCTTTTGTTGCTAATGCGTACATTAGTAACGTACATTTATTGTGTACACACTGTCAACAATATATTTTTAACACTAGATATTCCATTGAAAAGAAGTAAATTAAAATTTGAGACAAAGACTTAAACGGTCCATACTGATTTTTGATAATATTGTTTTGGCTCCGTCATGTGGATGTTTTTAAATTTGAGTTCAATTTCTGCTTTAAATATAAAACTTAGACTGAATTTAGTTCTCTAAAATCAGATTGCATTTAATTGATATTTTCAAACGTCATTCCAACTTTTATTCGGTTCTATGAAAGTAAATAAATGTATACCTCCTAATACGGTCAAACTCGTTGGTTCGCTGTTTCCTGTTCCAACAATATTTACAGCAAAGCATATGTAGTCTCCGGAATCCTCTGCAGTAACATGCAGTATAGTCAATGACGGGTCAGTTACCTTTGAGCCATAAACACCGGGACTATCGGATGTTATATTTAATACTGTTTCATTATAGATGTGTTGCCAGTATACATGGGTGTGGTTTGGGGAAGAAACTATCATGCATTCTAGAGTCACATTGAATCCATACGTGGTGTTATATGCTGCATGTTTAATTGTTACAGTTGGAATCTCTGTAGGAAGAAAAAGCGAAAGGCAGTTAATGCAAAGGGATTCCATTATGTTTGTTTATATATCAATATTTGGTAGACATTTGTATTATCCCTCCCACATAATTTCACTTTTAATTAAATGATAAGGCGTGCAGTTAAAGTACATTTTGTTGATACACGCCCATCTTGCTTTGCATTTTTATAATCATAGTCTTTTGTTGCTAATGCGTACATTAGTAACGTACATTTATTGTGTACACACTGTCAACAATATATTTTTAACACTGGATATTCCATTGAAAAAAAGTAAATTAAAATTTGAGACAAAGACTTAAACGGTCCATACTGATTTTTGATAATATTGTTTTGGCTCCGTCATGTGGATTTTTTTAAATTTGAGTTCAATTTCTGCTTTAAATATAAAACTTAGACTGAATTTTAGTTCTCTAAAATCAGATTGCATTTAATTGATATTTTCAAACGTCATTCCAACTTTTATTCGGTTCTATGAAAGTAAATAAATGTATACCTCCTAATACGGTCAAACTCGTTGGTTCGCTGTTTCCTGTTCCAACAATATTTACAGCAAAGCATATGTAGTCTCCGGAATCCTCTGCAGTAACATGCAGTATAGTCAATGACGGGTCAGTTACCTTTGAGCCATAAACACCGGGACTATCGCATGTTATATTTAATACTGTTTCATTATAGATGTGTTGCCAGTATACATGGGTGTGGTTTGGGGAAGAAACTATCATGCATTCTAGAGTCACATTGAATCCATACGTGGTGTTATATGCTGCATGTTTAATTGTTACAGTTGGAATCTCTGTAGGAAGAAAAAGCGAAAGGCAGTTAATGCAAATGGATTCCATTATGTTTGTTTATATATCAATATTTGGTAGACATTTGTATTATCCCTCCCACATAATTTCACTTCTAATTAAATGATAAGGCGTGCAGTTAAAGTACATTTTGTTGATACACACCCATCTTGCTTTGCATTTTTATAATCATAGCCTTTTGTTGCTAATGCGTACATTAGTAACGTACATTTATTGTGTACACACTGTCAACAATATATTTTTAACACTGGATATTCCATTGAAAAAAGTTAATTAAAACTTGAAACAAAGACTTAAACGGTCCATACTGATTTTTGATAATATTGTTTTGGCTCCGTCATCTGGATTTTTTTTAAAATTTGAGTTCAATTTCTGCTTTAAATATAAAACTTGGACTGAATTTAGTTCTCTAAAATCAGATTGCATTTAATTGATATTTTCAAACGTCATTCCAACTTTTATTCGGTTCTATGAAAGTAAATAAATGTATACCTCCTAATACGGTCAAACTCGTTGGTTCGCTGTTTCCTGTTCCAACAATATTTACAGCAAAGCATATGTAGTCTCCGGAATCCTCTGCAGTAACATGCAGTATAGTCAATGACGGGTCAGTTACCTTTGAGCCATAAACACCGGGACTATCGGATGTTATATTTAATACTGTTTCATTATAGATGTGTTGCCAGTATACATGGGTGTGGTTTGGGGAAGAAACTATCATGCATTCTAGAGTCACATTGAATCCATACGTGGTGTTATATGCTGCATGTTTAATTGTTACAGTTGGAATCTCTGTAGGAAGAAAAAGCGAAAGGCAGTTAATGCAAAGGGATTCCATTATGTTTGTTTATATATCAATATTTGGTAGACATTTGTATTATCCCTCCCACATAATTTCACTTTTAATTAAATGATAAGGCGTGCAGTTAAAGTACATTTTGTTGATACACACCCATCTTGCTTTGCATTTTTATAATCATAGTCTTTTGTTGCTAATGCGTACATTAGTAACGTACATTTATTGTGTACACACTGTCAACAATATATTTTTTAACACTGGATATTCCATTGAAAAAAAGTAAATTAAAATTTGAGACAAAGACTTAAACGGTCCATACTGATTTTTGATAATATTGTTTTGGCTCCGTCATGTGGATTTTTTTTAAATTTGAGTTCAATTTCTGCTTTAAATATAAAACTTAGACTGAATTTAGTTCTCTAAAATCAGATTGCATTTAATTGATATTTTCAAACGTCATTCCAACTTTTATTCGGTTCTATGAAAGTAAATAAATGTATACCTCCTAATACGGTCAAACTCGTTGGTTCGCTGTTTCCTGTTCCAACAATATTTACAGCAAAGCATATGTAGTCTCCGGAATCCTCTGCAGTAACATGCAGTATAGTCAATGACGGGTCAGTTACCTTTGAGTCATAAACACCGGGACTATCGGATGTTATATTTAATACTGTTTCATTATAGATGTGTTGCCAGTATACATGGGTGTGGTTTGGGGAAGAAACTATCATGCATTCTAGAGTCACATTGAATCCATACGTGGTGTTATATGCTGCATGTTTAATTGTTACAGTTGGAATCTCTGTAGGAAGAAAAAGCGAAAGGCAGTTAATGCAAAGGGATTCCATTATGTTTGTTTATATATCAATATTTGGTAGACATTTGTATTATCCCTCCCACATAATTTCACTTTTAATTAAATGATAAGGGGTGCAGTTAAAGTACATTTTGTTGATACACACCCATCTTGCTTTGCATTTTTATAATCATAGTCTTTTGTTGCTAATGCGTACATTAGTAACGTACATTTATTGTGTACACACTGTCAACAATATATTTTTAACACTGGATATTCCATTGAAAAGAAGTAAATTAAAATTTGAGACAAAGACTTAAACGGTCCATACTGATTTTTGATAATATTGTTTTGGCTCCGTCATGTGGATTTTTTTAAATTTGAGTTCAATTTCTGCTTTAAATATAAAACTTAGACTGAATTTAGTTCTCTAAAATCAGATTGCATTTAATTGATATTTTCAAACGTCATTCCAACTTTTATTCGGTTCTATGAAAGTAAATAAATGTATACCTCCTAATACGGTCAAACTCGTTGGTTCGCTGTTTCCTGTTCCAACAATATTTACAGCAAAGCATATGTAGTCTCCGGAATCCTCTGCAGTAACATGCAGTATAGTCAATGACGGGTCAGTTACCTTTGAGCCATAAACACCGGGACTATCGGATGTTATATTTAATACTGTTTCATTATAGATGTGTTGCCAGTATACATGGGTGTGGTTTGGGGAAGAAACTATCATGCATTCTAGAGTCACATTGAATCCATACGTGGTGTTATATGCTGCATGTTTAATTGTTACAGTTGGAATCTCTGTAGGAAGAAAAAGCGAAAGGCAGTTAATGCAAAGGGATTCCATTATGTTTGTTTATATATCAATATTTGGTAGACATTTGTATTATCCCTCCCACATAATTTCACTTTTAATTAAATGATAAGGGGTGCAGTTAAAGTACATTTTGTTGATACACACCCATCTTGCTTTGCATTTTTATAATCATAGTCTTTTGTTGCTAATGCGTACATTAGTAACGTACATTTATTGTGTACACACTGTCAACAATATATTTTTTAACACCTGATATTCCATTGAAAAAAAGTAAATTAAAATTTCAGACAAAGACTTAAACGGTCCATACTGATTTTTGATAATATTGTTTTGGCTCCGTCATGTGGATTTTTTTAAATTTGAGTTCAATTTCTGCTTTAAATATAAAACTTAGACTGAATTTAGTTCTCTAAAATCAGATTGCATTTAATTGATATTTTCAAACGTCATTCCAACTTTTATTCGGTTCTATGAAAGTAAATAAATGTATACCTCCTAATACGGTCAAACTCGTTGGTTCGCTGTTTCCTGTTCCAACAATATTTACAGCAAAGCATATTTAGTCTCCGGAATCCTCTGCAGTAACATGCAGTATAGTCAATGACGGGTCAGTTACCTTTGAGCCATAAACACCGGGACTATCGCATGTTATATTTAATACTGTTTCATTATAGATGTGTTGCCAGTATACATGGGTGTGGTTTGGGGAAGAAACTATCATGCATTCTAGAGTCACATTGAATCCATACGTGGTGTTATATGCTGCATGTTTAATTGTTACAGTTGGAATCTCTGTAGGAAGAAAAAGCGAAAGGCAGTTAATGCAAATGGATTCCATTATGTTTGTTTATATATCAATATTTGGTAGACATTTGTATTATCCCTCCCACATAATTTCACTTCTAATTAAATGATAAGGCGTGCAGTTAAAGTACATTTTGTTGATACACACCCATCTTGCTTTGCATTTTTATAATCATAGCCTTTTGTTGCTAATGCGTACATTAGTAACGTACATTTATTGTGTACACACTGTCAACAATATATTTTTAACACTGGATATTCCATTGAAAAAAGTTAATTAAAACTTGAAACAAAGACTTAAACGGTCCATACTGATGTTTGATAATATTGTTTTGGCTCCGTCATCTGGATTTTTTTTAAAATTTGAGTTCAATTTCTGCTTTAAATATAAAACTTGGACTGAATTTAGTTCTCTAAAATCAGATTGCATTTAATTGATATTTTCAAACGTCATTCCAACTTTTATTCGGTTCTATGAAAGTAAATAAATGTATACCTCCTAATACGGTCAAACTCGTTGGTTCGCTGTTTCCTGTTCCAACAATATTTACAGCAAAGCATATGTAGTCTCCGGAATCCTCTGCAGTAACATGCAGTATAGTCAATGACGGGTCAGTTACCTTTGAGCCATAAACACCGGGACTATCGGATGTTATATTTAATACTGTTTCATTATAGATGTGTTGCCAGTATACATGGGTGTGGTTTGGGGAAGAAACTATCATGCATTCTAGAGTCACATTGAATCCATACGTGGTGTTATATGCTGCATGTTTAATTGTTACAGTTGGAATCTCTGTAGGAAGAAAAAGCGAAAGGCAGTTAATGCAAAGGGATTCCATTATGTTTGTTTATATATCAATATTTGGTAGACATTTGTATTATCCCTCCCACATAATTTCACTTTTAATTAAATGATAAGGCGTGCAGTTAAAGTACATTTTGTTGATACACACCCATCTTGCTTTGCATTTTTATAATCATAGTCTTTTGTTGCTAATGCGTACATTAGTAACGTACATTTATTGTGTACACACTGTCAACAATATATTTTTTAACACTGGATATTCCATTGAAAAAAAGTAAATTAAAATTTGATACAAAGACTTAAACGGTCCATACTGATTTTTGATAATATTGTTTTGGCTCCGTCATGTGGATTTTTTTTAAATTTGAGTTCAATTTCTGCTTTAAATATAAAACTTAGACTGAATTTAGTTCTCTAAAATCAGATTGCATTTAATTGATATTTTCAAACGTCATTCCAACTTTTATTCGGTTCTATGAAAGTAAATAAATGTATACCTCCTAATACGGTCAAACTCGTTGGTTCGCTGTTTCCTGTTCCAACAATATTTACAGCAAAGCATATGTAGTCTCCGGAATCCTCTGCAGTAACATGCAGTATAGTCAATGACGGGTCAGTTACCTTTGAGCCATAAACACCGGGACTATCGGATGTTATATTTAATACTGTTTCATTATAGATGTGTTGCCAGTATACATGGGTGTGGTTTGGGGAAGAAACTATCATGCATTCTAGAGTCACATTGAATCCATACGTGGTGTTATATGCTGCATGTTTAATTGTTACAGTTGGAATCTCTGTAGGAAGAAAAAGCGAAAGGCAGTTAATGCAAAGGGATTCCATTATGTTTGTTTATATATCAATATTTGGTAGACATTTGAATTATCCCTCCCACATAATTTCACTTTTAATTAAATGATAAGGGGTGCAGTTAAAGTACATTTTGTTGATACACACCCATCTTGCTTTGCATTTTTATAATCATAGTCTTTTGTTGCTAATGCGTACATTAGTAACGTACATTTATTGTGTACACACTGTCAACAATATATTTTTAACACTGGATATTCCATTGAAAAGAAGTAAATTAAAATTTGAGACAAAGACTTAAACGGTCCATACTGATTTTTGATAATATTGTTTTGGCTCCGTCATGTGGATTTTTTTAAATTTGAGTTCAATTTCTGCTTTAAATATAAAACTTAGACTGAATTTAGTTCTCTAAAATCAGATTGCATTTAATTGATATTTTCAAACGTCATTCCAACTTTTATTCGGTTCTGTGAAAGTAAATAAATGTATACCTCCTAATACGGTCAAACTCGTTGGTTCGCTGTTTCCTGTTCCAACAATATTTACAGCAAAGCATATGTAGTCTCCGGAATCCTCTGCAGTAACATGCAGTATAGTCAACGACGGGTCAGTTACCTTTGAGCCATAAACACCGGGACTATCGGATGTTATATTTAATACTGTTTCATTATAGATGTGTTGCCAGTATACATGGGTGTGGTTTGGGGAAGAAACTATCATGCATTCTAGAGTCACATTGAATCCATACGTGGTGTTATATGCTGCATGTTTAATTGTTACAGTTGGAATCTCTGTAGGAAGAAAAAGCGAAAGGCAGTTAATGCAAAGGGATTCCATTATGTTTGTTTATATATCAATATTTGGTAGACATTTGTATTATCCCTCCCACATAATTTCACTTTTAATTAAATGATAAGGCGTGCAGTTAAAGTACATTTTGTTGATACACACCCATCTTGCTTTGCATTTTTATAATCATAGTCTTTTGTTGCTAATACGTACATTAGTAACGTACATTTATTGTGTACACACTGTCAACAATATATTTTTAACACTGGATATTCCATTGAAAAAAAGTAAATTAAAATTTGAGACAAAGACTTAAACGGTCCATACTGATTTTTGATAATATTGTTTTGGCTCCGTCATGTGGATTTTTTTAAATTTGAGTTCAATTTCTGCTTTAAATATAAAACTTAGACTGAATTTAGTTCTCTAAAATCAGATTGCATTTAATTGATATTTTCAAACGTCATTCCAACTTTTATTCGGTTCTATGAAAGTAAATAAATGTATACTTCCTAATACGGTCAAACTCGTTGGTTCGCTGTTTCCTGTTCCAACAATATTTACAGCAAAGCATATGTAGTCTCCGAAATCCTCTGCAGTAACATGCAGTATAGTCAATGACGGGTCAGTTACCTTTGAGCCCTAAACACCGGGACTATCGGATGTTATATTTAATACTGTTTCATTATAGATGTGTTGCCAGTATACATGGGTGTGGTTTGGGGAAGAAACTATCATGCATTCTAGAGTCACATTGAATCCATACGTGGTGTTATATGCTGCATGTTTAATTGTTACAGTTGGAATCTCTGTAGGAAGAAAAAGCGAAAGGCAGTTAATGCAAAGGGATTCCATTATGTTTGTTTATATATCAATATTTGGTAGACATTTGTATTATCCCTCCCACATAATTTCACTTTTAATTAAATGATAAGGCGTGCAGTTAAAGTACATTTTGTTGATACACACCCATCTTGCTTTGCATTTTTATAATCATAGTCTTTTGTTGCTAATGCGTACATTAGTAACGTACATTTATTGTGTACACACTGTCAACAATATATTTTTTAACACTGGATATTCCATTGAAAAAAAGTAAATTAAAATTTGAGACAAAGACTTAAACGGTCCATACTGATTTTTGATAATATTGTTTTGGCTCCGTCATGTAGATTTTTTTAAATTTGAGTTCAATTTCTGCTTTAAATATAAAACTTAGACTGAATTTAGTTCTCTAAAATCAGATTGCATTTAATTGATATTTTCAAACGTCATTCCAACTTTTATTCGGTTCTATGAAAGTAAATAAATGTATACCTCCTAATACGGTCAAACTCGTTGGTTCGCTGTTTCCTGTTCCAACAATATTTACAGCAAAGCATATGTAGTCTCCGGAATCCTCTGCAGTAACATGCAGTATAGTCAATGACGGGTCAGTTACCTTTGAGCCATAAACACCGGGACTATCGGATGTTATATTTAATACTGTTTCATTATAGATGTGTTGCCAGTATACATGGGTGTGGTTTGGGGAAGAAACTATCATGCATTCTAGAGTCACATTGAATCCATACGTGGTGTTATATGCTGCATGTTTAATTGTTACAGTTGGAATCTCTGTAGGAAGAAAAAGCGAAAGGCAGTTAATGCAAATGGATTCCATTATGTTTGTTTATATGTCAATATTTGGTAGACATTTGTATTATCCCTCCCACATAATTTCACTTCTAATTAAATGATAAGGCGTGCAGTTAAAGTACATTTTGTTGATACACACCCATCTTGCTTTGCATTTTTATAATCATAGCCTTTTGTTGCTAATGCGTACATTAGTAACGTACATTTATTGTGTACACACTGTCAACAATATATTTTTAACACTGGATATTCCATTGAAAAAAGTTAATTAAAACTTGAAACAAAGACTTAAACGGTCCATACTGATTTTTGATAATATTGTTTTGGCTCCGTCATGTGGATTTTTTTTAAAATTTGAGTTCAATTTCTGCTTTAAATATAAAACTTGGACTGAATTTAGTTCTCTAAAATCAGATTGCATTTAATTGATATTTTCAAACGTCATTCCAACTTTTATTCGGTTCTATGAAAGTAAATAAATGTATACCTCCTAATACGGTCAAACTCGTTGGTTCGCTGTTTCCTGTTCCAACAATATTTACAGCAAAGCATATGTAGTCTCCGGAATCCTCTGCAGTAACATGCAGTATAGTCAATGACGGGTCAGTTACCTTTGAGCCATAAACACCGGGACTATCGGATGTTATATTTAATACTGTTTCATTATAGATGTGTTGCCAGTATACATGGGTGTGGTTTGGGGAAGAAACTATCATGCATTCTAGAGTCACATTGAATCCATACGTGGTGTTATATGCTGCATGTTTAATTGTTACAGTTGGAATCTCTGTAGGAAGAAAAAGCGAAAGGCAGTTAATGCAAAGGGATTCCATTATGTTTGTTTATATATCAATATTTGGTAGACATTTGTATTATCCCTCCCACATAATTTCACTTTTAATTAAATGATAAGGCGTGCAGTTAAAGTACATTTTGTTGATACACACCCATCTTGCTTTGCATTTTTATAATCATAGTCTTTTGTTGCTAATGCGTACATTAGTAACGTACATTTATTGTGTACACACTGTCAACAATATATTTTTTAACACTGGATATTCCATTGAAAAAAAGTAAATTAAAATTTGAGACAAAGACTTAAACGGTCCATACTGATTTTTGATAATATTGTTTTGGCTCCGTCATGTGGATGTTTTTAAATTTGAGTTCAATTTCTGCTTTAAATATAAAACTTAGACTGAATTTAGTTCTCTAAAATCAGATTGCATTTAATTGATATTTTCAAACGTCATTCCAACTTTTATTCGGTTCTATAAAAGTAAATAAATGTATACCTCCTAATACGGTCAAACTCGTTGGTTCGCTGTTTCCTGTTCCAACAATATTTACAGCAAAGCATATGTAGTCTCCGGAATCCTCTGCAGTAACATGCAGTATAGTCAATGACGGGTCAGTTACCTTTGAGCCATAAACACCGGGACTATCGGATGTTATATTTAATACTGTTTCATTATAGATGTGTTGCCAGTATACATGGGTGTGGTTTGGGGAAGAAACTATCATGCATTCTAGAGTCACATTGAATCCATACGTGGTGTTATATGCTGCATGTTTAATTGTTACAGTTGGAATCTCTGTAGGAAGAAAAAGCGAAAGGCAGTTAATGCAAATGGATTCCATTATGTTTGTTTATATATCAATATTTGGTAGACATTTGTATTATCCCTCCCACATAATTTCACTTTTAATTAAATGATAAGGCGTGCAGTTAAAGTACATTTTGTTGATACACACCCATCTTGCTTTGCATTTTTATAATCATAGTCTTTTGTTGCTAATGCGTACATTAGTAACGTACATTTATTGTGTACACACTGTCAACAATATATTTTTAACACTGGATATTCCATTGAAAAAAAGTAAATTAAAATTTGAGACAAAGACTTAAACGGTCCATACTGATTTTTCATAATATTGTCTTGGCTCCGTCATGTGGATTTTTTAAAATTTGAGTTCAATTTCTGCTTTAAATATAAAACTTAGACTGAATTTTAGTTCTCTAAAATCAGATTGCATTTAATTGATATTTTCAAACGTCATTCCAACTTTTATTCGGTTCTATGAAAGTAAATAAATGTATACCTCCTAATACGGTCAAACTCGTTGGTTCGCTGTTTCCTGTTCCAACAATATTTACAGCAAAGCATATGTAGTCTCCGGAATCCTCTGCAGTAACATGCAGTATAGTCAATGACGGGTCAGTTACCTTTGAGCCATAAACACCGGGACTATCGGATGTTATATTTAATACTGTTTCATTATAGATGTGTTGCCAGTATACATGGGTGTGGTTTGGGGAAGAAACTATCATGCATTCTAGAGTCACATTGAATCCATACGTGGTGTTATATGCTGCATGTTTAATTGTTACAGTTGGAATCTCTGTAGGAAGAAAAAGCGAAAGGCAGTTAATGCAAAGGGATTCCATTATGTTTGTTTATATATCAATATTTGGTAGACATTTGTATTATCCCTCCCACATAATTTCACTTTTAATTAAATGATAAGGCGTGCAGTTAAAGTACATTTTGTTGATACACACCCATCTTGCTTTGCATTTTTATAATCATAGCCTTTTGTTGCTAATGCGTACATTAGTAACGTACATTTATTGTGTACACACTGTCAACAATATATTTTTAACACTGGATATTCCATTGAAAAGAAGTAAATTAAAATTTGAGACAAAGACTTAAACGGTCCATACTGATTTTTCATAATATTGTCTTGGCTCCGTCATGTGGATTTTTTAAAATTTGAGTTCAATTTCTGCTTTAAATATAAAACTTAGACTGAATTTTAGTTCTCTAAAATCAGATTGCATTTAATTGATATTTTCAAACGTCATTCCAACTTTTATTCGGTTCTATGAAAGTAAATAAATGTATACCTCCTAATACGGTCAAACTCGTTGGTTCGCTGTTTCCTGTTCCAACAATATTTACAGCAAAGCATATGTAGTCTCCGGAATCCTTTGCAGTAACATGCAGTATAGTCAATGACGGGTCAGTTACCTTTGAGCCATAAACACCGGGACTATCGGATGTTATATTTAATACTGTTTCATTATAGATGTGTTGCCAGTATACATGGGTGTGGTTTGGGGAAGAAACTATCATGCATTCTAGAGTCACATTGAATCCATACGTGGTGTTATATGCTGCATGTTTAATTGTTACAGTTGGAATCTCTGTAGGAAGAAAAAGCGAAAGGCAGTTAATGCAAATGGATTCCATTATGTTTGTTTATATATCAATATTTGGTAGACATTTGTATTATCCCTCCCACATAATTTCACTTCTAATTAAATGATAAGGCGTGCAGTTAAAGTACATTTTGTTGATACACACCCATCTTGCTTTGCATTTTTATAATCATAGCCTTTTGTTGCTAATGCGTACATTAGTAACGTACATTTATTGTGTACACACTGTCAACAATATATTTTTAACACTGGATATTCCATTGAAAAAAGGTAATTAAAACTTGAAACAAAGACTTAAACGGTCCATACTGATTTTTGATAATATTGTTTTGGCTCCCTCATGTGGATTTTTTTTTAAATTTGAGTTCAATTTCTGCTTTAAATATAAAACTTGGACTGAATTTAGTTCTCTAAAATCAGATTGCATTTAATTGATATTTTCAAACGTCATTCCAACTTTTATTCGGTTCTATGAAAGTAAATAAATGTATACCTCCTAATACGGTCAAACTCGTTGGTTCGCTGTTTCCTGTTCCAACAATATTTACAGCAAAGCATATGTAGTCTCCGGAATCCTCTGCAGTAACATGCAGTATAGTCAATGACGGGTCAGTTACCTTTGAGCCATAAACACCGGGACTATCGGATGTTATATTTAATACTGTTTCATTATAGATGTGTTGCCAGTATACATGGGTGTGGTTTGGGGAAGAAACTATCATGCATTCTAGAGTCACATTTAATCCATACGTGGTGTTATATGCTGCATGTTTAATTGTTACAGTTGGAATCTCTGTAGGAAGAAAAAGCGAAAGGCAGTTAATGCAAAGGGATTCCATTATGTTTGTTTATATATCAATATTTGGTAGACATTTGTATTATCCCTCCCACATAATTTCACTTCTAATTAAATGATAAGGCGTGCAGTTAAAGTACATTTTGTTGATACACACCCATCTTGCTTTGCATTTTTATAATCATAGCCTTTTGTTGCTAATGCGTACATTAGTAACGTACATTTATTGTGTACACACTGTCAACAATATATTTTTAACACTGGATATTCCATTGAAAAAAGGTAATTAAAACTTGAAACAAAGACTTAAACGGTCCATACTGATTTTTGATAATATTGTTTTGGCTCCGTCATGTGGATGTTTTTAAATTTGAGTTCAATTTCTGCTTTAAATATAAAACTTAGACTGAATTTAGTTCTTTGAAATCAGATTGCATTTAATTGATATTTTCAAACGTCATTCCAACTTTTATTCGGTTCTATGAAAGTAAATAAATGTATACCTCCTAATACGGTCAAACTCGTTGGTTCGCTGTTTCCTGTTCCAACAATATTTACAGCAAAGCATATGTAGTCTCCGGAATCCTCTGCAGTAACATGCAGTATAGTCAATGACGGGTCAGTTACCTTTGAGCCATAAACACCGGGACTATCGGATGTTATATTTAATACTGTTTCATTATAGATGTGTTGCCAGTATACATGGGTGTGGTTTGGGGAAGAAACTATCATGCATTCTAGAGTCACATTGAATCCATACGTGGTGTTATATGCTGCATGTTTAATTGTTACAGTTGGAATCTCTGTAGGAAGAAAAAGCGAAAGGCAGTTAATGCAAAGGGATTCCATTATGTTTGTTTATATATCAATATTTGGTAGACATTTGTATTATCCCTCCCACATAATTTCACTTTTAATTAAATGATAAGGCGTGCAGTTAAAGTACATTTTGTTGATACACACCCATCTTGCTTTGCATTTTTATAATCATAGTCTTTTGTTGCTAATGCGTACATTAGTAACGTACATTTATTGTGTACACACTGTCAACAATATATTTTTTAACGCTGGATATTCCATTGAAAAAAAGTAAATTAAAATTTGAGACAAAGACTTAAACGGTCCATACTGATTTTTGATAATATTGTTTTGGCTCCGTCATGTGGATTTTTTTAAATTTGAGTTCAATTTCTGCCATAAATATATAACTTAGACTGAATTTAGTTCTCTAAAATCAGATTGCATTTAATTGATATTTTCAAACGTCATTCCAACTTTTATTCGGTTCTATGAAAGTAAATAAATGTATACCTCCTAATACGGTCAAACTCGTTGGTTCGCTGTTTCCTGTTCCAACAATATTTACAGCAAAGCATATGTAGTCTCCGGAATCCTCTGCAGTAACATGCAGTATAGTCAATGACGGGTCAGTTACCTTTGAGCCATAAACACCGGGACTATCGGATGTTATATTTAATACTGTTTCATTATAGATGTGTTGCCAGTATACATGGGTGTGGTTTGGGGAAGAAACTATCATGCATTCTAGAGTCACATTGAATCCATACGTGGTGTTATATGCTGCATGTTTAATTGTTACAGTTGGAATCTCTGTAGGAAGAAAAAGCGAAAGGCAGTTAATGCAAAGGGATTCCATTATGTTTGTTTATATATCAATATTTGGTAGACATTTGTATTATCCCTCCCACATAATTTCACTTTTAATTAAATGATAAGGCGTGCAGTTAAAGTACATTTTGTTGATACACACCCATCTTGCTTTGCATTTTTATAATCATAGTCTTTTGTTGCTAATACGTACATTAGTAACGTACATTTATTGTGTACACACTGTCAACAATATATTTTTAACACTGGATATTCCATTGAAAAAAAGTAAATTAAAATTTGAGACAAAGACTTAAACGGTCCATACTGATTTTTGATAATATTGTTTTGGCTCCGTCATGTGGATTTTTTAAAATTTGAGTTCAATTTCTGCTTTAAATATAAAACTTAGACTGAATTTAGTTCTCTAAAATCAGATTGCATTTAATTGATATTTTCAAACGTCATTCCAACTTTTATTCGGTTCTATGAAAGTAAATAAATGTATACCTCCTAATACGGTCAAACTCGTTGGTTCGCTGTTTCCTGTTCCAACAATATTTACAGCAAAGCATATGTAGTCTCCGGAATCCTCTGCAGTAACATGCAGTATAGTCAATGACGGGTCAGTTACCTTTGAGCCATAAACACCGGGACTTTCGGATGTTATATTTAATACTGTTTCATTATAGATATGTTGCCAGTATACATGGGTGTGGTTTGGGGAAGAAACTATCATGCATTCTAGAGTCACATTGAATCCATACGTGGTGTTATATGCTGCATGTTTAATTGTTACAGTTGGAATCTCTGTAGGAAGAAAAAGCGAAAGGCAGTTAATGCAAAGGAATTCCATTATGTTTGTTTATATATCAATATTTGGTAGACATTTGTATTATCCCTCCCACATAATTTCACTTTTAATTAAATGATAAGGCGTGCAGTTAAAATACATTTTGTTGATACACACCCATCTTGCTTTGCATTTTTATAATCATAGTCTTTTGTTGCTAATGCGTACATTAGTAACGTACACTTATTGTGTACACACTGTCAACAATATATTTTTAACACTGGATATTCCATTGAAAAAAAGTAAATTAAAATTTGAGACAAAGACTTAAACGGTCCTTACTGATTTTTGATAATATTGTTTTGGCTCCGTCATGTGGATTTTTTTAAATTTGAGTTCAATTTCTGCTTTAAATATAAAACTTGGACTGAATTTAGTTCTCTAAAATCAGATTGCATTTAATTGATATTTTCAAACGTCATTCCAACTTTTATTCGGTTCTATGAAAGTAAATAAATGTATACCTCCTAATACGGTCAAACTCGTTGGTTCGCTGTTTCCTGTTCCAACAATATTTACAGCAAAGCATATGTAGTCTCCGGAATCCTCTGCAGTAACATGCAGTATAGTCAATGACGGGTCAGTTACCTTTGAGCCATAAACACCGGGACTATCGGATGTTATATTTAATACTGTTTCATTATAGATGTGTTGCCAGTATACATGGGTGTGGTTTGGGGAAGAAACTATCATGCATTCTAGAGTCACATTGAATCCATACGTGGTGTTATATGCTGCATGTTTAATTGTTACAGTTGGAATCTCTGTAGGAAGAAAAAGCGAAAGGCAGTTAATGCAAAGGGATTCCATTATGTTTGTTTATATATCAATATTTGGTAGACATTTGTATTATCCCTCCCACATAATTTCACTTTTAATTAAATGATAAGGCGTGCAGTTAAAGTACATTTTGTTGATACACACCCATCTTGCTTTGCATTTTTATAATCATAGTCTTTTGTTGCTAATACGTACATTAGTAACGTACATTTATTGTGTACACACTGTCAACAATATATTTTTAACACTGGATATTCCATTGAAAAAAAGTAAATTAAAATTTGAGACAAAGACTTAAACGGTCCATACTGATTTTTGATAATATTGTTTTGGCTCCGTCATGTGGATTTTTTTTAATTTGAGTTCAATTTCTGCTTTAAATATAAAACTTAGACTGAATTTAGTTCTCTAAAATCAGATTGCATTTAATTGATATTTTCAAACGTCATTCCAACTTTTATTCGGTTCTATGAAAGTAAATAAATGTATACCTCCTAATACGGTCAAACTCGTTGGTTCGCTGTTTCCTGTTCCAACAATATTTACAGCAAAGCATATGTAGTCTCCGGAATCCTCTGCAGTAACATGCAGTATAGTCAATGACGGGTCAGTTACCTTTGAGCCATAAACACCGGGACTTTCGGATGTTATATTTAATACTGTTTCATTATAGATGTGTTGCCAGTATACATGGGTGTGGTTTGGGGAAGAAACTATCATGCATTCTAGAGTCACATTGAATCCATACGTGGTGTTATATGCTGCATGTTTAATTGTTACAGTTGGAATCTCTGTAGGAAGAAAAAGCGAAAGGCAGTTAATGCAAAGGGATTCCATTATGTTTGTTTATATATCAATATTTGGTAGACATTTGTATTATCCCTCCCACATAATTTCACTTTTAATTAAATGATAAGGCGTGCAGTTAAAGTACATTTTGTTGATACACACCCATCTTGCTTTGCATTTTTATAATCATAGTCTTTTGTTGCTAATACGTACATTAGTAACGTACATTTATTGTGTACACACTGTCAACAATATATTTTTAACACTGGATATTCCATTGAAAAAAAGTAAATTAAAATTTGAGACAAAGACTTAAACGGTCCATACTGATTTTTGATAATATTGTTTTGGCTCCGTTATGTGGATTTTTTTAAATTTGAGTTCAATTTCTGCTTTAAATATAAAACTTAGACTGAATTTAGTTCTCTAAAATCAGATTGCATTTAATTGATATTTTCAAACGTCATTCCAACTTTTATTCGGTTCTATGAAAGTAAATAAATGTATACCTCCTAATACGGTCAAACTCGTTGGTTCGCTGTTTCCTGTTCCAACAATATTTACAGCAAAGCATATGTAGTCTCCGGAATCCTCTGCAGTAACATGCAGTATAGTCAATGACGGGTCAGTTACCTTTGAGCCATAAACACCGGGACTTTCGGATGTTATATTTAATACTGTTTCATTATAGATATGTTGCCAGTATACATGGGTGTGGTTTGGGGAAGAAACTATCATGCATTCTATAGTCACATTGAATCCATACGTGGTGTTATATGCTGCATGTTTAATTGTTACAGTTGGAATCTCTGTAGGAAGAAAAAGAGAAAGGCAGTTAATGCAAAGGGAATCCATTATGTTTGTTTATATATCAATATTTGGTAGACATTTGTATTATCCCTCCCACATAATTTCACTTCTAATTAAAAATATAAGGCGTGCAGTTAAAGTACATTTTGTTGAAACACACCCATCTTGCTTTGCATTTTTATAATCATAGTCTTTTGTTGCTAATGCGTATATTAGTAACGTACATTTATTGCGTACACACTGTCAACAATATATTTTTAACACTGGATATTCCATTGAAAAAAAGTAAATTAAAACTTGAGACAAAGACGTAAACGGTCCATACTGATTTTTGATAATATTGTTTTGGCTCCGTCATGTGGATTTTTTGAAATTTGAGTTCAATTTCTGCTTTAAATATAAAACTTAGACTGAAATTAGTTCTCTAAAATCAGATTGCATTTTATTGATATTTACAAACGTCATTCCAACTTTTATTCGGTTCTATGAAAGTAAATAAATGTATACCTCCTAATACGGTCAAACTCGTTGGTTCGCTGTTTCCTGTTCCAACAATATTAACAGCAAAGCATATGTAGTCTCCGGAATCCTCTATAGTAACATGCAGTATAGTCAATGACGGGTCAGTTACTTTTGAGCCATAAACACCGGGACTATCGGATGTTATATTTAATACTGTTTCATTATAGATATGTTGCCAGTATACATGGGTGTGGTTTGGGGAAGAAACTATCATGCATTCTAGAGTCACATTGTATCCATACGTGGTGTTATATGCTGCATGTTTAATTGTTACAGTTGGAATCTCTGAAGGAAGAAAAAGCGAAAGGCAGTTAATGCAAAGGGATTCCATTATGTTTGTTTATATATCAATATTTGGTACTCAATTGTATTATCCCTCCCACATAGTTTCACTTCTAATTAAATGATAAGGCGTGCAGTTAAAGTACATTTTGTTGATACACACCCATCTTGCTTTGCATTTTTATAATCATAGTTATTTGTTGCAAATGCGTACATTAGTAACGTACATTATTTTGTACACACTGTCAACAATATATTTCTAACACTGGATATTCCATTGAAAAAAAGTAAATTAAAACTTGGGACAAAGACTTAAACGGTCAATACTGATTTTTGATAATATTGTTTTGGCTCCGTCATGTGGATTTTTTTAAATTTGAGTTCAATTTCTGCTTTAAATATAAAACTTAGACTGAATTTAGTTCTCTAAAATCAGATTGCATTTAATTGATATTTTCAAACGTCATTCCAACTTTTATTCGGTTCTATGAAAGTAAAAAAATGTATACCTCCTAATACGGTCAAACTCGTTGGTTCGCTGTTTCCTGTTCCAACAATATTAACAGGAAAGCATATGTAGTCTCCGGAAACCTCTGCAGTAACATGCAGTATAGACAATGACGGGTCAGTTACCTTTGAGCCATAAACACCGGGACTATCGGATGTTATATTTAATACTGTTTTATTATAGATATGTTGCCAGTATACATGGATGTGCTTTGGGAAAGAAACTATCATGCATTCTAGTGGTGTTATATGCTTCATTTGTAATTGTTACAGTTGGCATATCTTTAGGAAAAAAAAGCGAAAGGGATTAAACAATGTTTTTTTACGCATCAATGATTGGTAGACATTTTTATTATCCCTCTCACATAATTTCACGTCTAATTGATTAGTCATATGATATTTTGAAATGATATTTTATTCACTTTATCAATGCTGTTTCATTATGTTATAGTTTTAATTATCGCAGTCTACCATTTTTTAAAAGCTATAATTATAATAGTAGTTTAACTCTGACAGATCCAATGATCATCAATTATTTTACATATACATTAGAATCATTACCTTTTGTTTTGTACATAAGCACGCTATAAATGGTTTCTGTTTCTGATAAAAGGACGTTTGGCTCTTTCTTGTTCAATTTATCAATCCTAAGTATTTGATGAAAATTCGAAAAGTAGATGTAGTTATTGTCATTGTCAATGCCGTGTTCACTGTTACTTGAATTTCCATCATATACATAAGAAACATTATAACTATTAATGTCTGCTGATTTCAAATCACCAGTATCGTATTCAATCCAGTAGATATAATCTAAATTCGTATCTGCAAAAATTAATTAAACCATGATTTTTTTTGAAAAATACGTCATTTAATAATTAAGTAAAGATTGAGATAATTCGAGAAATATTGTGTGAAATAACACTGGCCGCATATGGTATCGGGTTTTTCTTATTGTCGAAGGTTATACGGTTACCTTTATATGCTAATACCAACGTTGTTTGTACAGTTGAGTTGTCTCATAGGCGATTACTCCGCAACTCCTTAGTACTCAATAGTTCAAGAAATCTTATGTGGAATAAAATCGGCCGCAGTGAAAATAAAACTAAACGAGGATGGCTAAACAACAAAAACCGCCGGCATTTTTAATATTGGAAAGAAGCTAACAGTAGTAACAAAAGTTCCTCTAAGGGAAATTAGAGTGGACGAGGAGCACGACCCAGGTCAGATGCTAGGTCAGAACTTAAATGACGCTTCCTCGGTACTCGGAGGATAAAATTCATAAATTTAATAATGGTACAATTATGATGATCGTTCTATGTATTGCTTAAGAATAAAGACTTTACAGTTCAGACAATATAATAATAATCTTGTTTTCATATCTGTTAATAAACATATCAAGATGTAAATATTTGATAATAACATATGCGTAACACTCTTGACATTTTTGGTTTTAAAAATCTTAAAAAGGCAGTTACAAATGAGTCTGTTGAAGATGAATCAAGCCCAGGGTACAAAATGATAGACTTGTTTCCTTCACAGTGTTTTAAAAATCATCTCTTGTCGAATGATAACGGTCATAATACATTGATAGAAACAAAACGAATATATGTAAGTACCCCATTATACTTAAATGTATTTCTCCTCGAGGTTTACATCGCCAGTTTTGAGGGTGTAGAAATAGATTTTTCAACGTTTCACTATATAGCGGAAAAATCCTGTCTTAAAGTTTCTATAATATTTTGTATGGGTCAATGATGTATGATTTGATAGGTCAGGTGATTTAATGTTAAGTTATCTTTCAATCAGTTTAATTGAGGTCTGGAGCTGGCTTGTCAGTTAACTGCTAGTAGTCTGTTGTTATTTATGTATTATTGTCATTTTATTTATTTTCTTTTGTTACATCTTTTGACATCAGACTCGGACTTCTCTTGAACTGAATTTTAATGTGCGTATTGTTATTCTTTTACTTTTCTACATTGGCTAGAGGTATAGGGGGAGGGTTGAGATCTCATAAACACGTTTAACCCCGCCGCAATTTTGCGCCTGTCCCAAGTCAGGAGCCTCTGGCCTTTGTTAGTCTTGTATGATTTTAAATTTTAGTTTCTTGTGTATAATTCGGAGTTTAGTATGACGTCCATTATCACTGTACTATTATGCATATTTTAGGGGCCAGCTGAAGGACACCTACGGGTGCGGGAATCCTCGCTACATTGAAGACCCATTGGTTGCCTTCGGCTGTTGTTTGCTCTATGGTCGGGTGGTTGTCGCTTTGACATATTCACCATTTCCTTTCTCAATTTTAATTTGTTTTTCGCGGGTTGTTGAAAAATTGTCTAGATGGTAATTCTAGCCGTAGACATAGTACAGTTGAAACTTCTTTTTTTTGTATAAAAAATTGTCTTTTTATCTAATCATGGTCATGATGAAGTACGGCATCATTACCCAAAAACGGTTCTTCCATTGCTCCGTGACGGAGGTTTCCAAACTATATATATATATATAAGTTTTTTTTCCTGAACGGCGAGTGCCCGTTTATGACGGGTATTCAAAATATAATATTCAACAACATTTGGAATGTTCTTGGAAGTTAATATATATTTATTACTATTGTTGCCGGAAGTATAATATTTGGTTCACAAAGTTGTGTGTCAAATTACTTAGTATATATACTATTACTGTGTTATATATGATGTTTGCATATGTATATGAAATTATTGTATTGTTGTATTGAATTATAAAATTTATTAAATGCTAGCTCTAGTCTGTCTGCAGGGCAAAATGCTAATTGTGGTGAGTCTAATTTAGGTTATTGTGTAATTAGGACCAATGTGTCTATACGATAGCCGTTTTATCACCGTGGTTGTCACTAGTAAAATTATCTGCACGACTGCACTCTCTGTCATTAAACATTACTTAGAACTTGTAGTATACAATGTGCGCTTGAATCACATATCAAATAATTTGATTTTTTGATTTCGGAGACTGAATACGACGATCGTTCTCGATATTCTTACGACCGGAAGTCCTGTTCGAGTACAATTTTTGAAATTGAATATACCAGTCGTTATAAAAATTACGTATCGCACGGAATAATATGTTGCCCAAATTTTTCTTTTCTGGTAAATTTTACACTTTATTTCACGTCGTACGCCAAATGTTTTTAAAATATCAAATACATATGAAACAAGTAAATTTTGAAATAAAAATAAAAATTTGATCAATGAAGACTAATCAAAATGAAACATATTTAACTTAAAAAAACAAATAAAATGTTTTCGGAAAGGAGTAGGTCCGGTAAGGACCGATTTTGGCCTCAAATTTCAGGTTCATCTGACGAAAGATTTTGACCACTTTTTAAACACTTTAAAAGTGTCTATTTCATTTCAATCAATTAGTTTATGTGAAAGATTTTTACTGATTTAGTCATTAAAAACGATCCAATTCAAGCTCAAATATAAAAAATCTACCAAATATGCCGAAAAATGTCACTTTTCAGATGGTTTTGGTCAAAAACGAAAGTGGCCGCATCCGTGTTCATCATCAACCTTTATATATATTATGTATTATCATAAAATACAACTTACATTTCAATATTAAGGATGAACACGAATGCGGCCACTTTCGTTTTAACTGAAAACTGTCTAAAATTTAACTAAAATGCTAGAATTGTGAAGATTTCAGTAAATTAGCATGACTTTATGGTGCTAGTACCCGATATATGTGCATTGTTATGTCAAAAACAGCCCATATTTATGTAGCAGAAGCAATCTACTGTCCAATAAATAACTAAAAGTTTACATTTCAACAACTTTGTAAAACTGCTATATTTTGGGGCCAAAAGGGGGTCTTACTGAACCTAATTCTTTGTAAATCACAATACAAAAAATATATTTGTATTCATACCAATACTCAAGTCACTGACATAACCGATACCGTTTGCTATGATGGTTTCTTGATAAGTTCCATTCATTTCAAATCTTCCTATTGTCCCAATGACTGTTCCAAAATATATCCACCTACAAACATTGAAAATAATTGATAAGAAATACATAATAATGACGCAACAATCTAATTGCACATGACCTCAGTGTTTCAAATCAATATATATGTAGGATTAAACACTTTTTTGTGAAGCCCCGGTTTAAACATACATAAACTCTAGAAAAAATGTGTTTAATCCCTATAATTCTTTAGCTAAATAATCGCGATTCTTAATTTTTGTTTTGTGTAAACGCTTCTATGATAACCATCAAACTTGTGTCAGATCTAAGAAGTATTCACTTTCTAAAATCCATAAATATTCGAAAAATGCCACTGAAATAAAAAAATAAAATAGCACCTACCTCTAAAACTTAATTTTAATAAGATATTATTTGATTTTGAGGGCGTACAAGTAACAAAATAAAGTTTCCAATGAAAGATTGTTTTCGTATGACGTCGTGTTTTGACATGACGTATATAATTCGCCCAATCATTCATGAAATTTCGCGGAATTTTATTTGAATCTGAATTTTATACATTTTCGGAGCCTTAGTGCATTAATATTTATGCCTTTTTTGTTATACAATATGTACTAGAATAGACACAACTGTTATACATTTGTTTTTAATCTCAATTTGCTGAAAAACCCTGAATCCCTGCAAGCTTGTGTATCGCGAATGAATAAATTACAAAAGTAGTTTCAGAAACATGGTTTATCGAAGTGTAAACTAAGAGAAAAAAGTTATTGACTAATCCAATTCAAGTATTTATAGATATGCAAATCATATAAGAATTATTAAACATTGTTCAGTGTCAAAGCAGGTGTAAAGACGAAATAATTTATGTATTTGTTTTCCGTTTTATGAATTAAAACTGTGCCAACAAACTGTGAAAATGATACCCGTTTATTGTGGACTAATATTTGATGGAACTCTATCTTGGATTATAATGTTTGTACATGATGTATATTTTTTCATGGAAAGGGTTGATTAACTCTTCATGCGTTAAAAAAACAACCAAATAAATCTAGACTGTTTATTATAGGATTTTTCTTTCAATTTCTGATCTCTATGACAAGGAACAGTACTTTTCTTATATGTATCTACTTTTGTATATAGTCATTTCTCCATTTTGATCAACTTTAGTGTGAGTTGTGCAGAATTGCTTAAGCAGTATTAAGATCACAAACCTATTGATCAAATCAAGTGATATAGTCCAAGGAGATTTTTCATTTATAAGAACTACTGGATTCGTTCCGTCAAAATTACACCTTCTGATTCGTCTAGATGATGAAAAGGTTTCTGTCCAATATACATGGTAGTCTACTGGGTCAATAGCCACACCTACTGGGTAATGTTCAGTAACTATAACTGTCTCCAAAGTTATATTTTCAACAAAAGTATAATTAAATCTGTTGAAATGCACAAACATAATTGAAGTTTAGGTGATTTTTATTGGAATTTTCAACTACAGATCTTGTTGAAATGAGCGAATTAGTTATCGACATTGTTTAAACTCTAACAAGAACAGTAACAACACTCGTTGTTAAACCAATACTAGTTGTTACTGGTTTTTCCAAAGTTATATTCTTGCAGAAAAGCAATTTTATATAATGTTATATATCACATTCCCTTCTTATATATTGCATTTTGTTTAAACATCACCAATATTTGTGTATAGACCACACATAACATCATATATCTTAAAGGTAATACGTGTGTGTATTTTTCTATTGCGGGGTATGTGCATCATTCCGCAAACCAGAAATGACCAACTGTTTTTGTTCGGGTTTGTGTTGCTCATCATTTGTTTTTTTGTGTTGCTGTTTTGTAATATTGTTTGTTTATTCGTCGATTTTATTTTTTCTAGGCATTGTCAGTTTGATTTCGACTTAAGCAATAAGCTATAATTCGACGGGTATTGCATAATCTGTATGTAAAATGTATCTGGAATATCAGTAAACCTTAAAATAAGACAAGTGAAGGCAACAAAAGTATACCACTGTTAAATAGTTATACGTCAATTAATTTCGTAAATTTTACGGACGCCATCACGAGTTGGTTGACCGTTATGGAATAACCGTTTCACAAATGATATCGGATATGTTCCTTACGTCGTAACTACAATCCCCTTCCCTTTCATGAATATGACCTACCGAATTAGACTATTTACCGGATTTGTAATCACATAAGCAACACGACGGGTGCCACATGTGGAGCAGGATCTGCTTACCCTTTCCGGAGCACCTGAGATCAACCCTAGTTTTTGGTGGGGTTCGTGTTGTTTATTTTTTAGTTTTCTATGTTGTGTCATGTGTACTATTTTGTTTCTGTTTGTCTTTTTCATTTTTAGCCATGGCGTTGTCAGTTTGTTTTAGATTTATGAGTTTGACTGTCCCTTAGGTATCTTTCGTCCCTCTTTTAAGCAAGAGAGAAAAATTAGGGTTACAGACTTACACCAAGTGAAAGATATCAGATAATAGAAGAAACACTGAACTGCTACAAAACAAACGCCAACGTCATATTCTACAATTAAACATTCCAATTATATATGTCATGTAATCTTATGTTTAATTAAAACAAAATACATGTATTGCTTATTTTTTACTCTTCCACCACTGATTTGAAATTATACATGTATATTTAAACTTGGTTCAATGTAGAATGGTCTGCGTCATACCTTAATATGTCGTTTTTATAATATCTTGAGAAGTAAACAAAGCCATGTATGTAATCATAATCCATTGAAAACACATAATGAACTCCACTAGCGAGGACAGTCACATTACCACTGTCGAGATCAAGTTCTTTGATATCATCCGAGGTAGAAAAAAGAAGGGTATTTTGACTACCTACAAAAACAAAAATATCCGCCTTATTACAGATTGAGTTAAGTCGGCTTCATATCTTGACTTGCATCTAGAAATTGACAATGAGGGTCGGTTGAAAACAAAACTTTACGACAAAAGAGATGATTTCAGCTTTCCAATTGTGAACTTTCCATTTCTAAGTAGCAACATTCCAGCAGCACCTGCATACGGAGTATATATATCCCAATTGATACGATATTCCCGTGCTTGCATTTTCTATCATAAATTTCTTGATAGAGGGTTGCTGCTCACAAGGAAGCTATTAAGCCAAGAGTTTCGAATGGTGAAGTATAAATCATCCCTTCGTAAATTTTACGGACGCCATCACGAGATGGTTGACCGTTATGGAATAACCGTTTCTCAAATGATATCGGATATGTTCCTTACGTCGTAATTACAACCCCTTTCCCTTTCATGAATGTGACCTACCGAATAAGACTATTTACCGGATTTGATATCACATAAGCAACATGACGGGTGCCACATGTGGAGCAGGATCTGCTTACCCTTCCGGAGCACCTGAGATCACCCCTAGTTCTTAGTGGGGTTCGTGTTGATTATTCTTTGGTTTTCTATGTTGTGTCATGTGTACTATTGTTTGTCTTTTTCATTTTTAGCCATGGCGTTGTCAGTTTGTTTTTGATTTATGAGTTTGACTATCCCTTTGGTATCTTTCGTCCCTCTTTCAAGGGGTAAAAGTACCAAGTGGTCAATCAAATAATAATACAAAAAAAAAAAAGCAACGCCTTAAAAATGATTACATAAAAAGCAAATATTGAGTATGCGATCCGGTCAACCCAGTCTAAAACTAATTAATGTAAGATACATGTATGCTTTTATTAACAATATAAATTCGCATGTAAAAACTTTGTCAGAAAAAAATCCAATGTTGATGTAAATTCAAATTCGCATGCAACAATTCTGTTCAGTTTTCAAAAAAAGACTTCAAACTCAAATGTTGTTCGAAGTTTAGGAAACTGAATACTATTTCATGTATCGACTGTACCTCTCGTTAGATGTACATTTTACTTATAGGTGAGCCACATGTTATTAAATTACACCTTATTGGTGTTGCTGGTTTTAATTGACATAAAAGTGCCTATTAAACAGGTATGAGTAAGTAAGTAGTAAATTGTCCGGGTTTTAATTTACTGTTGGTTTGTTTGAATCCTTTAAACGTTAATTAGAAATTTGACTTTCATTCAACATTTCAGTCATCTAGGGCATCCCTGATGAGACATTACATTTGGCACAGTTATTTATATTATGGTAATGTTATTATTTTCTTAAAATTAATTTTTTATTCTCTTAATTATGTTTGGCTTTTGTCTTTCGGTCATGAATTTTATTTGCTTAGTTTACTGTTTTAAATGAAAATGATCAGCTGTAGGTATTGATTTCTTAGTTTAATTTCTTACTTGAACCAAGAACAGATAATGTAACAATTGTATTCCACAATAGTTTGGTTATCCTCCTCATACTAGTCTGTTGTAGCGTGTTGCCTAACTGTGCTTCTTTGGTTCTTCTTCATACCACTCTTCAAAAGAGATGAAACTATCTGAATACGAATTATTAATAAATAGTGTTTATAATAGTTCGATTACATTAACACAATTAGTAAGACATGAATACAAGGACTGACAAACGACAAACGAACATTTGACATATACATTTATAAGCTTTGTATCATTAAGGATTATTATGTGACTGGATTATACATTGTAGGATAGACGAAATTATGTCAGCAAAGACTTAACTATATACCGAACAAAATGCATTTGAACAACGTAATTACAAATATTGCAATATAACAAATGCTATAACTAACACTTGAAGAATTGTATTTGTCCGAAATAATTTTTATATTTACCTACATTTATACGCATAATGTTTTTATTTCCAAGCACCTTCAATTACTTCAAAAAGAAAATAGAAACACAAAATCCATTCAAAGTCAATCTAGTTTGAATGACTTGACACTTTAGTTTTTTTAAAAACTTTTAAAGATAATCAAATATATATTTCGTCATGAGTATTTTAATTAGTTATATAGAAATACGGAATTACCCACAGAACGAATATATAATTTTATAAACATGACTGAAGACCATATCATTTCGGGGAAAATCAATTTAAAATTTCGTCATACATTACCTATTCTTTGTTTTCTATTATTCACCTTTTTAAAACAATACATTTACAATTACAATAGAAATACCTAATGAACTTAAAAACATACGAATATAAAAAACAAATAAATCAGTTATCACTACACACGTTGCGCAATAATATGTACACATTATTTTAAAGGTAATCTTTTATATATGTACAATGTTCACACATGATATAAATCAACAGCAACAAAACTCGGAATTAGATATTAGAAATATTTTAAATAGTGACAGACATGTCATAAAAGGACAAAATGCGAACCATTCCAGAAGTTTTATTGTCAGAATAAAATTGAGAATGGAAATGGGGAATGTGCCAAAGAGACAACAACCCGACCATAGAAAAAACAACAGCAGAAGGTCACTAACAGGTCTTCAATGTAGCGAGACATTCCCGCACCCGGAGGCGTCCTTTAGCTGGCCCCTAAACAAATATGTACTAGTTCAGTGATAATGAACGCCATACTAATTTCCGAATTGTACACAAGAAACTAAAATTAAAAAAATACAAGACTAACAAAGGCCAGAGGCTCCTGACTTGGGACAGGCGCAAAAATGTTTGTTTTCGGAAATTCCTCTTTTATTTTTTTATCATTTAAATATGCATATATTGGTGATTTTGAATCTGTTAAAAGTTTGAATTTTCTACCCTGTATACCACTTTGCCTCATATTTATTTTAAGAAAAATATACACACCCAATTAAGTGGGCATTTAAAAAGTCAGAATGCAAATACATATGTTTAAACTCTATAAGGTCACTTTTTAGTAGCAACAAACAAAAGAACTTGTCAATTGGACATGCTTTTATACTATACCTGCACTTGATTTTTTACTTGATAACATTTTTGTTCGCTTTGGAGATTCTGCATATCGTCAAGTTATTGGAATTCCAATGTGCACTACTTATTGTGAACCTGTGTTTGTATTGTTATTAGTTCCAATTTATGACTAAGTTCAGCAATGACCCATCGAAACAAAATTTGATACAATAATTTAACAATACTTTTAGATATTTGAATGATATATTGGCTCTCAATAATGACGACTTCAGTATGTATACTAATGAAATGTACCCTGCTGAATTTACTTTCAATAAAGCTAATACTAACAATGACCACTTGCCTTTCCTCGATCTTGATATCTATATCATTAACTGGAAGCTTAATAAAAAAATTTATGATAAAAGAGATGATTTTTCATTTCCTATTGTTAATGATCCATTTTTAGATGGTGACGTTCCCTTGTCATCATCTTACGGTGTTTGTATATCTAAACTTGTACGATTAGATTTTAGCGAGAGAAATTTATGTATTACTGAAAAATTAATACACCAGGGTTTTCGATATCACAAACTAGTCAAAACATTTACTAAAGTTTATCATCGGTATAAGGAAGTCATTCGTAAATATAACTCAACATGCAGACATATTATACGTTCCGGTTTTTCACATCCAATCTTTTATGGTAATATTTTTTACAAAGCACTAAAATATCATTATTCACCTCAAAAGCTCAAAAAACCTTTACACATGTTTTGGCTTTGATATTGATTCACTTATAGGGTCTTTGCATCGCAATTAAACACATTTATTCTAAAATCAGTTGTTGTCATGACACGGGTTTGTTCTTCTCATATTCTTATATATTTCATGATGTTATAATACTAAACTCCTACATTTGTCCTAATAGGAGGGATTGTGCCTGATGTGCATATGATGAAGACATAATCTTTCTATCAGTTTAATTGAGGTTTGGAGCTGGCATGTCAGTAACTGCTAGTAGTCTGTTGTTATATATGTATTATTGTCATTTTGTTTATTTTCTTTTGTTTCATATTCTGACATCGGACTCGGACTTCCCTTAAACTGAATTTTACCGTTCGTATTGTTGTGCGTTTGTTTTTTCTACATTGGCTAGAGGTATAGGGTTAGTGGTGAAATTTCAAAAACATGTATAACCGCGCCGCAAGTTTGCGCTTGTCATAAGTCGGTAGCCTCTGGCCTTTGTTAATCTTGTATGATTTTTAATTTTAGTTTCTTGTGAATAATTAGGAGTTTAGTATGACGTCCATTATCACTAAACAAGTATACATATTTGTACCAACCAATGAGAAAGTCCGTTTCTAAAGAGAAACTACAAGTAACAAATCAGGAAGATTTACAAGTCTAGAATGAAATAGTTCCACAATATTCAAAAGTTATCTAGTGACATAAGTCTTAATTGACACTTGTGGATTCTTTTAGCTATTGTTCAATATATTCTGCCGCACCCTCAATTTTGTATGATGAATTGTCATATTAAAGACAAGGTCGCATTACATCTGAATATACCGATATCAGTTGTTGTTGCCACACATTTGTTAATTTATTTTGTTATTCTAATAATCAAATAGCAAATTTCATGTGGTACAGTGTATATCAATTTCGGTTTTATTTGTCGTTCAGGATCCCATTTTAGTATTTTTAAACCGATGGGAATACACATTTTTCATCTAATCTTTATCTGCGTATTGAAAGAAAGGTTTGCATTGTGTATTTTTCTGACTTACATTCTTTATTGTTTCCAAGAACGAGCATATGGTCGTTTTCTAATATTTTATGTAACGTATATGAGCTTTTATTTTTCGGACTAGGACGGTTTGACTCTAAAGCAGGGGGTTAGTTCTGTAATTTTCTTTAAGTACTTACGGCCATTGCTTGATGCGGTAAATCATTAGTGAAACATGTTTAATTTGTGTTTATTCTTCCGTCTTCTACAGTTATTAAGTTTTCTCAATGGATTTCAAATACATGTTACTCTATGAATTCTTAGTAAGTCGACTGCTATGGATCAACATGAGAGGTTAACGAGGAGTAACAGATGTAAATCGATGAAATAAGAATTATACTTGTTTAATTTAATGCATTTGTTCATTAAGCAATAATACCCGTTAAAATTGCACTTCTTTGACGATAACAAAAACCGTTAAATAAGTATTATTTCAGTAATTATACAATATTTTCCGTATTACCTATAAATTGTTAACTAAATAAAAAAAATCTGCATGCCTCTTGACTATTGAAGATACTTTAAGAAATACATACCAAGACAAGAAACGATGTGTCATTACGACTTCACACTTATTTCAAATGGTGACGAATTCAGTGGTGAAAAACAATGTAATTTGAAAAGTATTTAAAGTCAACATGCAATAGTTTTAAATAGTTTGATGAAATCCGCTTCTTTTTGGACATTTAAACATACAATTGTAAGAAATGTGAGTAAAGTTTAAATTGTCACTTGTGATTAAATGATGAGATTTCGACTTACTTCCGAACATGTCTTCTTCCTTAATCACTTTAACATGTTTACTACACACATTTTAGAGACTTTTGTAAAAATCCTAAAAAGAGTATTCTCAAGACCTAAAGCTATATCTGCCTCATTTTAAAGTTATTCCATGTTAAAGACTTTTTGAATTTTGAGGAAACAAATTTACACACAATATGAAAAACAAAGATGTACACATGTATACTGGATCTTGCTATTGTTGTGCACTTTTAATTGTTAATCCTTCCACGAACCAGTTTAAAATAATTTCACTGTTGATAAACAGGTAATCTGATGCGTGACTAAAAGTCTTTAAAGGATACCAACATAAACAAGGACTATATCAGCTAGGCATGCCACTGTGTTTCTTTTTTTTAAATGCTGTATTTGATTACGTTACGAATAATTCAACCATTTTCTTTTTTTAATCTAACTGTTATCATATAACATCGGGATATTTCATATCAGTGTGTACACATTTAAGAAGATGGTTTAAAACTTTGCCTAACAATTACTGTCAAGCGATATTTGTTGACCATTACTTGCATGGAAGTGCATATAAATATTCTATACTTTCTAAAACATTTTATTCTATAATTAAATCAATACATCTTACTTCAAACGCATCAAGAAAGAACCCCGTGTCCATGTCAGATCATGGAAATTTTTATAAACAATCAAACGTTTATTCCTCTACCAGGAAATAGCGATTTAAAAATAGAAAACATTTTCCTTACAGGGAAAACAATCTACATTACTACGCATAAGTCATGCACTAACAGTTTGAGAAACAAAACCAGAGATAATATTTAATTATAGTGGTAATCAATCGTATGACTTAAACAGATTTGTTTTGTTTAAATTTTGACAAAATATTTTCTTAGACAAAAGTATAAAAAACAATCTATTTGAAGATCGAAATTTATAAGAGTTATTAAATATAAACACTAACTTTCATAATTGAGATGCTTCCTCTTAATAATAGTATGTGATTAAAATGTCCAGCTAGTTGTTTTAATGGCATACGATACAGTTACAGGGGAGGTAATGACGTTGTCAAACTACGACATATCGGGAAAGATGCATTTTTCGACTGATTTTTATCATTTAAATTGATTTAATTTGAAAACGAGAGCATGCACCCCTAATTTTCAAAACGACATTTTGTTTCATTTTGCAGGGAGATTATGTGGACCAAATTTGATAAAACTGTAAATAGTGCAATTTTTTTTTCAATTCATCACCATTTGATAAATATGATAAATATGAGTTATTTCTGAATAAAAAATGCATAAGTTTTTAGGATTCTTATAAAATACAGAAATTATAAATTATTTAACAAAAAACAATTTGTGATTATCTTTTAAAACAAAAAAGTTAAGGTTTTCTTTCGCAAGGGAAAATACGACCACAAATCTGAATTTTGAGCAAATATACACAATTTAAACCTCATTTAACCCAAAAAGCAGCACATGAAGGTATATTTTTTATTACATATTTGATTTAATCAGGCAAATAATAGCCTATATGGAAAATTTTTATCAAAATGTAAATATGGGATCAAAACTGTATCGCATGCCCTTAAAGAGTTAAATCCATATGGTGTTCAGTACCACCTTACAGATTCTTGAAGTTAATATTACATATTACGCAATGATTTGCAATTGCCAAATTTTTATAAATGACAGTCTGTTCATGAATAAAAGTAATTAACTCTGAAACATTGAGATACATAGTTTAGCTATCATGTTGACGAAATGCTAGAAAATTGCAAATTCACCAATACAGTGTTAAAACAAACAATATACATATCACATTTAGCAGAAACAACATTTAAGATACATTCATATTAGAATATTTATTGATACAATATTATTAACTACACTCTTACATGTACCGTACTTCTTTTGTTCAAATGTTTTTTCTCTCGTTTTGTTAAATAGATGCAACTCTTTCAAACACTTCTATATTTCACACGCTAATCATACATACAATAAAAATGTATTTACTAACAATTAATCTTGTTGCGTGCGAATTTTAGTTTGTTTCACTGACACTGCTATAGTTTTAGTCTTTGTCTCTGATTGATAGTGACTTTAATATTTATTTAATTTAGAAATAACTGTTTTGTTGTGAGAAGAACGACAACTCTTGTTCAAAATATGGAACAACAGTTTTATTGATAGTGTATTAACATAGCTATTTTTTTTAATTTTTATACAATATATTGAGAGTTCCAAACACATATTGTGTAAACAATTTCATCATTGTCCTATTGGATATGAACTTTTAAAGCCCTGCATAAGTGTGTGTGTGTGTTGTCTATTAAATTATTAATCGAACTGTAGGACAAAGATTAAAGGTTAAGAAATTTGAAATACTGACAATTAAAAAAAAAATAATTAGAAAACTATTTTGTTTTCACTTTGTCTTTTTAGCCAATGATAAGTCTCGAATGTTCTACAATAAAACCATGAATTAAAAAAGTAAGACCTTGGAAAAAGAAATAGAATAACACATCTTGTCAACAACCAAACAGAAAATGAATTTAGATATCGTCTTTTTTCGTTAAATTTCACTTAATGTCTTTAATTTTCAGAAATGTTTAAAGATCGGATGCATACTTTTGTATACTTTAGAAATTGGCCGGATATCGATTTATCCTGGTTTCCTTTTCATTGAATATCTGAATACTAACATTGACATTACCACTAATTTTTCTTTAAAATCATCTTTGATAATTAGTCATGCAGGATTGTCAAAATGTTTGTTTATTTTAACTCGTATCTGATTAAATCCTTAATGGGGCTCTAGCTATGAGATATATAAAAAATCATATATATTATTTTTTTGGCTTAATTAATAATGGAATGAAATAGTGAAATAAAAATTCGCTTTTAGCAGCAAGTATGGTTCAATTTTGTCAAACTAAGCTAATTGATTAGAACTATTCCCTTGCAAGTAAATAAATCGACCTCATTGCATCCGTATTCATGTGAACTCCAATTGAACCCCTTAGCTTGAGATGGATAACACGTGAATTGTCTATATTGAAAGTGAAGCAAAGGTAAATCATTTGATTGACTGATTCGATCCACAAAAAATCATTCATATAAGGTAAAAACGATGATAAACATTTATTTTTCATCGATAATATACAATTAAATTTCCCTCAGTTGAGTTTGTTACCCGGATTTTTTTTCACAATCGATTTATGAATTTTCCATCAGCGATATACTACTGTTGCTTTTATCTAGAAAAATCCAACAGCACGAGTTTGCTTAATCTATTTATATCTATATTCATGTTTACATCGCTTATATGGTCATTGGATGACCTTAGAGGTCAACTCGATGTTTGATTAAATGGCGTCTAAACTAAAATATACACGGAACGAAACTACGTATGTTCATGCCAGTGCCCTGTTATTGTTTTTTAGACTTTTTATAGATATAGGAAGATGTGGTGTGAGTGCCAATGGGACAACTCTCCATCCAAAACACAATATATAAAAGTAAACCATTATAGGTCAATGTACGGCCTTCAACAGTTTCAATAGTTTGGACAAATGTTTTACATTGTTATAAATCAAATATTAGAATTTGATTAAAATAAGTGAACATGAATTTGACAGCTTGTGCCCCTTTAAAGAAAATATACCATATGGACATTCAAACTCGTAAGTCGAAAATAAACTGACAAAGCAGTTGCCAAATAAGAAAGAGACGAACAGACACTCAGTAGTACACAATACACAACATAGAAAACTAAAGACTGAGCAACACGAACGCTATTGGTTATCTCAGCTATAGTACGCAGATCCTGATCCACATGTTTCACCCGTCGTGTAACTCATGTAAGTACAAATCTGGTAATACGATTAATTTGGTAGGTCACTTCCAGGACAATACAACGGGATTGTAGTTACGACTAGGAGTTTTATAGCTTCCTGATTACCAGCAAACTTCTAACATACTTAATATTTTTTTCAATATTCATCGCACTAGATTTGTGGTCTTTCTTCATTGTATCGATTTTTTGTAAAACGTTTTCTGGCCTTGATTATAAATCTAGAAATCAACCCGAAGTCTTGACATTTATATTGACATTCAAACGAATAGTTCGTTGCATTTTGAATGGTTACAACAACAATTAAATACAGTGGTCCATATTTCTAATCAGCATTAGAAAAAAGTCATGGGACAACCGACGTAATTTCGTTTTGTACGGACACTTGGGGTGTCAACAAAAAGTTTAATGCGTACTGGAATAGTGTGACCTATAGTTTAAAAAGAAAAGACCCAGGAAATTGTTCCGTGCTTCTTAAATAACCCGACAAGGATATGCATACCTATCATTAGAAGTCAAATACAATAACTTGAATTTTGTATGAACCTATGTTTCACCCAGCTCTCAGGGGCCTTTATTTGCGAGTTTTCTCAAAAGGTTCAACTACAGTACCACTAGCCTGTGGACACTGCGGTATAAGTTCACAATCACACTATGACTCCAATCACAATTGAGTAGGATTGTCAGTTTCTAGCCTTAGGTCGATGCTTCTCCCAGAGCATCCGTCATCCTTCACGAACATTCAATCGCCCGGAAAATTCTGTAAAATTCCAATCAATCATTTAATATCTCTCTTTTTCGTCATATTATAATTTTTTGTCTGCCTTATTATAGTTTGCTTCGTTAATGGTAGTAGAACACATGAATCACATAATTCCAAGTAAAAAATATCTTCTCACGTTGGCGCTTTCTCGAATGCCTTTTTATTACCAATATCATTATTAGTAAATTTTCATAAACTTAGATTATAACGATAGGCGAAAGGTTATTTAAATTAAGAAATTGAGAACACTGCCTATTTGTCTTCACTTATATGTAATGGTTCTAAAGTAAAATGTTCAATATTGCTTAGATGTGGTTGCAACAATGATAAAAGTACAATGATGGCGTATAGCAATGTGAACTTTTATTCATTTGTCTGTGCGTCTTTTTTTATTTTGAGCCATGGCGTTGTCAGTTTATTTTCGGTCTATGAGTTTGACTGTCCCTCGGGTATCTTTCATCTCTCTTTTGAAGTGTTATGCTTATCTTATAAATACATTAAAACCATTATCAAAAGTTCTGGATCGGCCACTGATATGCCATTCGACAGGTGTACGTTATACACTGTGTTAATACTAATAGCGCTACATGTATCAACGTTTAACATATATCGTTTTATTATCAGTCGACTGGCATCTATTTTTGCTCCAAACCATCTATTATACATGCCCCTGGGCCCCAACCTTGTGATTTGAAAGTTAAAAAATGATGATTTGCCTTTATTTGTTAATAGGAAAACTCTGATAAAATGCTTACTAGTGTTGACTGGAATGATGATTCCCCAATGTTCTCTAATCTTCTGAACTCCGACAATATCTTACGGTCTTCCTCCTGTGATTGATTTGGTCTTCCTCCCTCTCTCGGGTACATTTTGGCTTTTTGGATGAGAACTGAGGGATATTGGCACTTTACACAATTTACGTCTTTTTCTATTTTGATAATTTCTCTAATAAAATGAAAATGTGCACTGCACACACATAAATGTTCAAATGAATCTGTAAGTATTCCAGCCTCCGTTAAAATTTCATATGTATCAGTTTCTGTAAATTTGGATAAGGGTTTTAAATCTTCTGAACAAGTAACTTAGTTTTCAAATTGTTAAAAAAAGCAGGAATGTAAGGTCATATTTGATTACCATGTATGTTTTGAAAGTTCTATCTGCATATTTATGTTGAAATTTGACTCTTTTGTGAAGAGCTCCAAAAAAAAAAAGGGCCGGCTAAAACAAGAAAGATAGCAAAGCTAAATGTGGACTATTTTTTCACAGTTTCTCCATCTGTTAATGAACTTTAAGTATTGTTCTTGAAAATTTTACATTTTTCAAAGTCAAATTATTTATATTAAATAGAAAACAAAGATTTGAAGTCAGTCATTAGAAAATGGAAAGTTTGAAAAAAATGGCAATATCTGTCTTTTCTAAAAGGGGTTTAAATTTCACTATCAAATTACTCATTCCAATTTTTTTCCTAAAGTTGGATAACATGCTAAGGTTTAAGTAGACCATACTCACAAGGCTGTGTAAAATTGCGTTCTATCATTTCACTCCCTCAAAAAAAACCTTAATTTTAGAAATTTAACATTTCTCCACATACAATGTTTCCCCCCTACTATGACGACTGATTCCAATATGTAGATAACAGATAAAATAATACTATAATATATCATTTTAAAGATAAACGATTGAACAATTAACAAATACAGGTGTTTTTAAATATCATACACAGTGTTTCTATTCAGACGGGGTCTAAAAGTACGTAAAATTGCAATTTTCTTAACAATAACCCAGTTGAATTATACCAAATGTTGATGTGGTTGCTATGATAACCAAGGACACATTTATACAAAACTAGACTTATTTCTCAAAGTTTCATACAACAGTCAACTTATTTACATAGAATGAATAAAATCTGCAGGTAGCCGTGGCCAACGCATTTAAAGGCTTGGGTATATTATGATTTGTTTTAATTGTAAATAACTATTTATTATGCTGTGCTGGTATACCATATAATGTTGAAGGAATTCTGGGTACCTGAAAACATAGTTAATCCCGCGAAAATCTTCATGTTTATATCACAAGTCAATAACTCGAAATCACATAGGACGATGTTTAACCAACAACAGAAACGTTGCTTTCAATGAATCCAAAATGATAATTAAAAAACTGGATAATTTGTGACAGTCCATTAATTTGGTGAGATGACGCATTTACGATTGCAATAACATAAATTATTATTAGTCCATTATGTGTATCTCATGTCAAATCGTCTTTTCAGAATTTAAAGGACTATGGTTTATCTCATTGTTTTTACATCAAGATAAAAATAACATTAGGTCATTGGTTGAATTTCAATTATTTAGAACGTTTTAAAACAATCACCACATTTTGGTGTACGCTTTTGAAAATATATACCAAAATCTTTAGATTCTGAAACGGCGAACGGGGAGATACATTATGACAAAAATATCTGATATTCTTCTTCAGATATAATAACCCTCCATCATTACCGAACTGAACAAAGAAATAACACGACGGGTGCCGTATACGGTGCAGGAAATGCTTACCCTTCCGGAGCAACTGATTTCACTCTCGGTTTTTATTGGGGTTCGTGTTGTTTCTTATTTATTATTCATAACTGTTGATGTGAATTCTTTTGGATTTGTGAGTCTTTGTTTTCTCCTTGGTTTTGATTGTTATTGTCATACTACTTAAAAAGTAGGAAGATATCATAGGGATGACTAATGAAATATAAAAAAAAAATATCCAGAAGATACAAAACATTAAAGAAGACAAAACATTGTTCATGAAAAACTACGCAGAAAACAAACAAATTGCGCGACACGATACACATTTGAAAGCGGATTGAAGTGTAAGACGATCAGCAGATCTCATTATACTATATGACGCGAGTATGTCAAATGTCAATTATGGTTTTAAAGACACGGACAATATGGTTAAGGAGGCTCGCGGGTATAAGATTCTCAGAACAAAATTAAACAATTATTTTTCATTACAAATTTTATTTATTACCTTTAGTACGTAGTTGTCACTTTATCTTATGGTACAAAAATCATTCCAACAAATCAATTTGTGCTGGCCCCAGGTGACTTGTAGAATGAAGATATCCTTGAAAAGGCTCCAAATTATTTTCCTTTGGTGCAAAAATGCCATTTTTTGGCATTAAAATTGAAATATCTTTTTTAACTCATCGGTGACCTATGTTTTTCATTGTTGCTTTAGAATAAGCTGTACATAATCTAAATAATTGTAAATTTTAAATGATTTCTGTAATTTAGTTCTTTTTTTATTTCGATATTACCGCTATTTCTCCTATTAGTTCAACAGGAAAACAACAGAAAAAAGTACTATAACAAAAATATATGCTTCTTTAGAAGGCAGATAGTGAACGTAAATGAACTGTGACCCCATTTTTTTATTTCATTTTTCTATCAAGTATAAGATAAAGTTCATTTATGGAAAAATATAACGCAATCCTACATTAAATAAAACAAATGATTTAGACCCGCAAGCCCCCTTAATGGAACTGTGGGTACGACAAAAAGATATCTTTATATGACATCTGTGATACCTATATTTCTTAACGTTTAACAAAAGATTTCAATTTCTGTTCATTTATACATTCATTGTTTTATAGCATGATGTATATTCAACCAGTAGATCGTCTTTCACTAAATAATCAAAAAAATATCATGTGTATGTAAAAAGTTATCAGGTACCAGGATATGCATGCAATATGATAACTCATGTATGGTACAATCTCACGCCTATTAGCTTGTCGTTGGTCAACATCTTGCCAATTCGAATAAGATAAATAAACTCAAATATATATACTGCATAAAGAGTATTTACGCTAAAAATGAAACGATTAAAAGAATTCCAATTCGGATGTTGAAAGTTGACTGCTTTTGAACATTGTTGAAGGATGGACTTTATGTTTATAATTTCACTCATGATAATATCATCGACGACGAATGTAGACTCATTTTTGAGACTTCCAAATGATGCTGATATTAAATTCAAAGGTAAGCTTTAATTATCCCTAAATCATGTACACGAATCATTTACCTGACGAGGATTGATTTTTGTTTTGTTTTACTTGACAATGTGTGCTGTGTTTTCTGTGTGTCCTCAGTATGAGTATCAATGAGTTTTTTTGTTTTCTTTTTATCATGGTTTACTTTTTATTATTTATTTTCCTATTTAGCCAATACCAATAATAGCATCTTAAAGAGAAACAGAAGACATTCTCATTCTCGTTTTTAGTATTGCTTCTAAAATGCAATTCTTAATGTTTGCGCAGCAAAATAATTTTGACAAGTGTTACATTTTGTATCTCACAAAATAAATAAATTGCTATTTCTAATGTGACAAGACATTTTCTATAATATCAGCTGATAATTTCAATTTCGTTCTGGCAGTTAGAAATCCGCTTTTTATACGCCTGTTCCCTCATAATACTGTTTTCAATTTCAAATATGACGTCACTTGGCGTTGAGGTTTAAACTTATTCGGATGTGTCTACATTTTGTGTTGCAAATGTCTGGTTATGTAATGTATTTCAGTTGTTTCCTGTAATTAGTTAATATGTCAGTTCTATCATGTACAGCTTTTGTTTAGTAATTTTATAAATTTACTGTTTGCAAAAGTATAAATTATTCTAAATGATAAGGATGGTCTGGTAACTAACAGAAAACCCTGGCCGTTTTTGGCACAACATTTTTTAACTTTTGGTCCTCGATGCTGTTCGACTTTGTGCTTGTTTCGGCTTTCAAACTTTTGTATCTGGGCATCACTAGTAGATCTTGTGTGGATAAAATGCACACCTGGCGTATTAAAATTTTCAACTTGTTGCCTTTTGATGGCTGTTGTTCGTGTGTTTCTCTGTCAATTGTATTCTCCAATTTATTTATCTTGTAGTCCTGTGGTGTTGAGTTGTCATTTTAATGTTATATTTCACATGGCTATAAAAAGGGAGGTTTGGTATGCCCCAAAACCAGGTTCAACCCGCCATTTTTTACTTTAAAAATGTCCTGTACCAAGTCAGGAATATGGCCATTGTTATATTATAGTTCGTTTCTGTGTGTGTTACATTTTAACGTTGCGTTGTTTGTTTTCTCTTATTTTTTAGTGTAAACTCACATTGCGATAAGACGTGTCACGGTACTTGTCTATCCCAAATTCATGTATTTGGTTTTGATGTTATATTTGTTATTATCGTGGGATTTTGTCTGATGCTTGGTCCGTTTCTGTGTGTGTTACATTGTAGTGTTGTGTCGTTGTTCTCTTCTTATATTTAATGCGTTTCCCTAAGTTTAAGTTTGCTACCCCGATTTTGTTTTCTGTCCATGGATTTATGAGTTTGAACAGCGGTATACTACTGTTGCCTTTATTTAATGTGTGTAAGAAAATTTGTCTGTTACTTTCAATTATGTGTATCACTGTTAACGAGTGCATATAAAAAGGGGTGCACGATTTCATCTGTATTGACACAGATTTAGTAAAAAAAAGTGTGCACATACTTTTGAACTATAAACATAACAATGATTTGAGAACATGGATTGCTATCTAAATGCAAGAAGTCAGTCTATTTTCGAAACGCACAATTGACAACAGCTTAAAAATAAAATTAATAGTTCATAACAATACCTGAACGTAAAAAACACACTGCTAAAATGTATGCGTCACATAACCTCTTTTTATATTCCTGAACTAGTAGTTTATTGTCTCTATATCAAAACACCCGTTATAATACTATCTGACGTCATAGAACGGAATAGAAGCATTTTACGGGAAAATACAAAATACACGATTCTGAATTACAGTACTGTTATTTCTTAATATATCATTTTTATGCCCCGCCTACGATAGTAGTAGGTGCATTATGTTTTCTGGTCTGTGCCTCCGTTCGTGTGTTCGTTCGTTCGTCCGTTCGTCCGTCCGTTCGTTTCAGGTTAAAGTTTTTGGTCAAGGTAGTTTTTGATGAAGCTGAAGTCCAATCAACTTGAAACTTAGTACACATGTTCCTTATGTTATGACCTCTCTTATTTTAAAACAAAATTAGACTTTTGACACTATTTTCATGGTCCACTGAACATAGAAATTCAAAGTGTGAGTTTCAGGTTAAAGTTTTTGATCAAGGTAGTTTTTGTTTAAGCTGAAGTCCAATCAACTTGGAAATTAGTACACATGTTCCTTTTGATATGATCTTTCTTATTTTAAAACAAAATTAGACTTTTGACACCATTGTCATGGCCCACTGAACATAGAAATTAAAAGTGTGTGTTTCAAATTTTTGGTCAAGGTAGTTTTTGATGAAGTTAAAGTCCAATCAACTTGAAACTTAGTACACATGTTCCCTATTGGTTGATCTTTTTACTTTCAAGGCCAAATTAGATTTTTCACCCAATTTCACGGTCCATTGAACATGGAAAATGATAATGCGAGTGGGGCATCCGTGTACTTTGGACACAATCTTGTTTCAGTTGTATCTAACATTCTATTTTTCTACATTTAACACTCCTATTTCCAATCAAAAGATCGAAGATATCATCCCATCAAATGCAGCTTTTTCTACAAAAATTGGAATTTTGAGGAATTTTTGTTTTGTTTCAAGATTTTGAAAAATCTCATTTTGTCATAGCCAGGCTGATTAGATAAAAGAAATACATGGAACATCAAAATGCTGTTTTTTTAATATTATAAACAACATATTTTTTTAAGCTTGGTGGATTAATATTTCTACGCTCATTCGCTATTTCGCGTGTTACCTGACTACCCGATCGTTGTATTCATGTGCTGCATAATTCATACAAGACGAAAACAAACATGACAAACAAGGAAACAATCTTGCAAAGTTCTTCAATTTCAATTTCATGTATATATTATTGATGTCCTAGCATTCAATCACCTACATTTTAGTGAATGTGTGACCGTTGTATTATATTTGTTCATCGATTTATTTAGTCTAGTGTTGTTTTTCCAATGTGTGGACGTCCATATAACTCAATTTTACCTATGGAGCTTTTTTTAATATTTATTTTTCAATTTATCCCTATTAGTTTCAAATACTCAGAAAGGATAGTTTCATTTTTGGATCTTTTCCCCACGAATGACATGAATAGACGACTTCCGAGTAAGTATACAACAAACATGATACCTACAGCTTCTAATTATCAATTCCCCAATATTTAGAAGTAGCATTCTAATAAATAAGACACAATTTACTACATATTTTTTTTTTAATTATTTATACCATTATGTAAGCATTGATGTTAACCACAGGGTTTTCTTCCCCAGGAATATGTTACCTTCGATGTATTTTGCCGAAACGGAAAGGAGTAGGTCCGATAAGGGCCGGTTTTGGCCTCAAATTTCAGGTTCATCTAACGAAAGTTTTTAAACACTTAAGTGTCTATTTCAATAAAATCAACGGTACCAATTTTGTTGCACCAGATGCGCATTTCGACAATACATGTCTCTTCAGTGATGCTCGTGGCCAAAATATTTGAAATCCAAAGCTTATATAAAACATGAAGAGCTATAATTCAAAAGGTCCAAAAAGTATAGCCAAATTCGTGAAAGGAATTAGAGCTTTGCATGAGGGAGATACATTCCTTAATTTATAATAATTTCTAGTATTTTGTAACAGCAAATTTTAATAACACAAAAAATCCGTATTTTCATGCCAGTACCGAAGTACTGGCTACTGGGCTGGTGATACCCTCGGGGACTAATAGTCCACCAGCAGAGGCATCGACCCAGTGGTAGTAATAAAATCAACGGTACCAATTTTGTTGCACCAGATGCGCATTTCGACAATACATGTCTCTTCAGTGATGCTCGTGGCCAAAATATTTGAAATCCAAAGCTTATATAAAACATGAAGAGCTATAATTCAAAAGGTCCAAAAAGTATAGCCAAATTCGTGAAAGGAATCAGAGCTTTGCATGAGGGAGATACATTCCTTAATTTATAATAATTTCTAGTATTTTGTAACAGCAAATTCAATTGATTCGATTAGTTAATGTGAAAGAAACTGATTTAGTCATTAAAAACGCCAAGCTCAAATATGAAAAATCTATCATATATGCCAAAAAACATCACTTTTCAGATGGTTTTTGTCAAAAATGAAAGTGGCCGCATCCGTGTTCATCCTCAACCTTAATATATGTTTTGTATTATCATCAAATACAACTTACATTTCAATTTATGAATGAACACGAATGCAGCCACTTTCATTTTAGACGGAAACCGTCTAAAAATTAACCAAAATGCTAAATTTTTTAAGATTTCAGTAATTTAGCATGACTTAATGATGATAGCACGCGAGATTTGTGCATTGTATTGTCAAAACCAGCTCATATTTATGTAGCAGAAGCATTTTACTTTCTAAAATATAGTTTCAAGGTTACATTTTCACAATTTTCTAAAACTGCTTTATTTTGGGGCCAAAAAGGGGTCTTACTGAACCTACTCCTTTGGGCCCGTCAGTGCTCTTCAACTTTGTTCCTTATTTGCCCTTTTTAACTTTAAGATTTGAGCGCCACTGATGGTCTTTCGTAGACCAAATGTACGTTTGACGTGTAACGGACCCACAGATTTGAATTTTCCTTGGAGTTTGCAATCGGTATTTTTGTTATTTCTATTTTTATGTTTATCTTTACCTTTGATTTCCCCCTTTCAATACACATACGCAAGTCAATACAAATTGGAAGAGATGCCATCATACCACTTGTACGTTTCCTTGAATTGAATATTCACATTCAAGAAATCTGTATGCCTTTTTGTGCTTCTTCGTTACAGTTGTTGTTTTTATAGTGATATTAAGATGATAACTCAATATTGACTGCTGTACTCCTATTTTTGGACATTTTTTACTCTTTGAGTATGTTTGTTTTGTTCATGCATCGTTGACAATGTAATGGAATTTGATACGACTGTCATACAAGTGAGAGGTTTAGCTAGCTATAAAACCAGGTTCAATACACCATTTTCTACATTAGAGAATGCCTGTACCAAGTCAGGAATATGACAGTTGTTATCCATTGGTTTGATGTGTTTGGACTTTTGATTTTGCCTTTTGATTTTGGATTTTCCATTTTGAATTTTCCTCGGAGTTCAGTATTTGTGTGTTTTTACTTTTTTTATCAATTACTTTATTGTCTCTATATCAAAACACCTGTCAGTGAATTTTAGTCCAAAATTGTCAATTAGATTTTAATGACATATGAAAAGTCTTAAAGAAATCGAATATTTATTATACCTTTAAAAAATCGTGATTTGGTTATAGTACCTGTAAAAAAATATTGATTCGTGTATATTATAGATCCTTTTAATACAATACTACTGGTGAATTTCTTTGATTTATGCTGAAAATAAGAAAATATAGAGTCGACTAATATGATGTGTTTTTTTTTTAATGAATTTGACATTGAATATTTGACATGTTTAAAACTTGGACTTTTTACCGGATTTGTAACAACATGAGCAACACGACGGGTGCTATATGTGGTGGAACAGGATCTGCTCTCCTTTCTAGAGCCCCTGAGTTTACACCAAGTTTTGGTGAGGTTTTTGTTGTTTAGTCTTTATTTTTCTATGTTGTGTCTTGTGTACGACTATTTGTATGTTTGTCTTTTTCTTTTTTAGCCAAAACGTTGTCAATTTATTTTCGATTTATGTGTTGGACTGTCCATCTGGTATCTTTCGTCCCTCTTTTGGGACATACATGTACATCCATATTTTGAGAGTTTCGTAGGTATTATGCAAGATTATGGACTTTCCGTTTTGAATTTTCTTCGGAGTTCAGAATTTTTGTGATATTACTTTTTATGTGTCCCTGTATTCTATTCTGATTAAATTATAGAAATATAGAAGTTGTTAATGTTAAAATAAACATACATATGTTTTTTTTAGTTTCTTACAATGGAAGCTTGACGTCTTTGTCATTTGAAATAGTCAATGCTATATAACTGTAAATATGGTTACATTATTAAGATATAGGAACAAAATCATTGTTTTCTTCTATCAACACGATATTAAAATATCGTCATAGTGTTAACTAGTACGTTATTCATAACTTCGAATTCTTTACTTCAAGATTCAGGTTCTAATCACAAATGTTAGATACAAACAATATAATTTTTCTGTGAACTTTATGCGTTAATTATCTCTGAATTATATTTTCATTTAAATTTACTGACGTTTTGAATGTCTTATTAAAGACCTGCATATCTTGTTTGATTTTCACAAGAGCAAAGACTGATAAAAAAGTATGATTTTTCTTTTCTTGTTTTCTTATAAAATTTAATGCTTAATTACCGTAAATATTTAATTGTATTGTAGTCCTGTCATGTAATATTGCCATTTTAATTTAATATTTAACAATGCCATAAAAGCGGGAGTTTTGGCTAGCTACAAAAACATATTCAACCCACCATTTTTCTTTAGATGTCCTGTACCAAGTCAGGAAAATGGCCCTTGTTATATAATAGTTCATTTCTGTGTGTGTTGCATTTTCGTGTTGTGTTTCTGTTGTAACGTTGTTCTCCTTTTGTAATTGATGTGTTTCTCGTAGTTTTATTTTGTAACCCGGATTGTTTTTTTTCCTCAAACGTTTTATGATTAAATAGCGGTATAACGCTGTTGCCTTTATTTACATATATAATTACGTAGCTCTAGGTGTAACATCGATGTTAAGGCCATGTTGACAAATGTTTTATTATATCTTACATATAATATTTTTACACAATTATTGTTCATTACATAGATAATAATATATTGTTAAAGAGACCACGTACTAATATCAAATATGTTGTATCGTTTTTTTCCGGTTATAAGTTATTAAATTTATTTTACAATTCATAGTTTCATCTATTATATGATATGAATTATCATGAGATTTTACGTCAAGAGTAGTGAAATAAATTATTTCATTTAAAATACAATAATTACATTTCATAATATATAAACTTGTCCTTAAATCTGGGGGAAAACAATGCCACAAGATGTATGTACCAGTTCTAAGGCAGGAGCCTATAACTCAGTGGTTCTGGTTTGTAATGTATACCATATTTTTTTTTTTTTTTATCATTTTATCATTTTATTTGTACATTAATCTGGCCGTTAGATTTCTCGTTTTATTTGTTTTCACTTTGTCATTTCGGGGCATTTTATATCTGACTATTAGGAATATGTTTAACTCATTGTTGATGGACATTCGATGATGTATAATTAATTTTTGTGTCATTTGGATTCTTGTGGCAAGTTATCTCAATGGCAATCACCCCACATATATATTTTTATATATTAAATGTTATAAGTCTGCGTCTTGAGATAAGTACGTTAATTCCCCACATTTATCTTTCAACCCTTTATGTTACAATAAACCATTTGATTTTATGGGCGCAGCCATTTTGTGAGCATATCATGGTATTCCGAACTAAGAGTATAGCTTATTCTCATTGGTTGATATGTGCGGCCGTTTTGTTGGTCTTATTAGAGACTTCGTACATTCTGCATTATACCAAGGGCCAGAAAATAATTTCTTTAGCCCTAGCGGAACTCAGATGTTTTTTAAACGCTATGATGAGACCTGTATTTTTTAAGTGAAAACCTGATAGACATTGGATATAAGTTCAAATTCCGCCATGAAAAGCAACGCGAACCTATATTTTTTTACACAAACATACTGTCCTAATAGCTTTTCTTTAATTCTAGCAAGGTTTCGTTAAATGAATCAACCCTCTAAAGTCTGTATCTAAAAAAAGGCTATCATTTTCGGCTGTGGTGAAATTAATTGTTTTTTTCAATCTATTACATTTAGACAAAGTCCATAATCAAAAATGAAAGACAAGCATACACAAATTGACCATAGCACATAACGAAGTGACATGTATTACCGAGCCACGAGTGAATCTATGCCTTTACTGAGTAATTAACATCATACAAAGTCAAGAACATACAAGGAATCGTAAAACGATCAATAACGATATATAAAAAAGAAGATGTGGTATGATTGCAAATGAGACAACTCTCAACAAGATACCAAATGATACAGAAATTAACAACCATAGGTCACCGTACGGTCTTCAACAATAAGCAAAGCCAATGCCGCATAGTCAGCTATAAAAGGCCCCGAAATGACAATGTAAAACAATTCAAACGAGAAAACTAACGGCCTCATTTGCTTAAAAAAATGAACGAAAAATATATGTACAAACGACAACCACTGAATTACTGGCTCCTGACTTGGGACAGGCACATACATACATAATGTGGCGCGGTTAAAAATGTTAGCGGGATTTCCACCCCTCCCCCTAACCTGGGACAGTGGTATAACAGTACAACATACGAAAAGACATAAGGTGAAACATAAGTTCCGCAAACATGACAAACGCACATTGAAAGTCAAATTGAGACAAAAAGACCAATAAAAGAACAAAATAAACTCAAGGCAACGAAAGGTTTAGAACTTTTTTTATAACCTTAGCCGTATTTGGCATAACTTTTCGGAATTTTAGGTCCTCGATGCTCTTCAACTTTGTCCTTGTTTGGCTATATAACTATTTTGATCTGCGTGTCATTGATGATTCTTATGAAGACGAAACGCATGCGCACGTCTGGCGTAATAAATTATAAACCTGGTTCCTTTGATAACTATTATACCTATAATTCCCATTGTGATGGTTATTTCAAAATATTGATGACGTAAACTACAAGAAGTAGACTACTGTTTTGTGACTTCGAGGAGTTAATTATTTGTAGGTTCGCTGTAAAGCTAGGTTCACACTGCCGATCAGATCAACTCGATGATCCCGATTGTCCAAATTTCTACGACCAAGCTCAACCAAATTCTCGATCGGGCCTGTTTACGACTTCTTAAACATGACGAGTAATTTTAAACAATGTTTTGGGTTATGACAAGCAAGAACACGTTTAGATAATTGATTTAATGTTAAAGTTAGGTGAAAGAAACGCATCGTTTGAACTAACAAACGACGAACGACAAACTGTAGACGCATTTGCAGCGAGTGTACAGTTTGTCAAAGTTTATGCAAACCCGCACATGTTGCAAAGGTATGTTAGAAACAAATGATCAAAACATGTGCTCGCTGATCAGTTTGTATCGATACTGTTAGAAAGATATTCGCACCAAATAAAAAAATATTTGTCTTTCGTCTCATTTTTGTGTGAGAAATGAAAAACAAATTGAGTGTAAGGTGACCTATAGTTGTTATTGATAATTTCTGTGTCATTTGGTGTTCTGTGAAGAGCTGTCTCATTGGTAATTGTACCACATCGTCTTGTTTTTGTGTTACAAACATTTCTGGACAAACGGGAGAAAACGGACAGACAAAACAGTAGATAGCTCATAAAACAGGTAAAATATAATATTGATGTTCTTATAAACCAACTTTGAAAGATAACTTAGTCATCGGCAGTCTAACAATGAATATTATTGCACAATTACTGTAATTTAATACATGTATTTGAAAAATCAGCCGGTTCCAAAATTGCAGGATTTTCTTCCCTTTCGGAATATCTGAGATCATCCCAGGTTTTGTTGGGTTACGTGTTGCTAAGTTTTAGTTTCTATGTTATGTGGACTGCTGTTTGTCTTCTCGTCGGTTACCGTTTTTCGTTATGGCTGTGTCGGTTTGTTTTCGACCTATGAGTTTGATTGTTCCTTTGTTGTCTTTTGTCTCTCTTTTAAAATGTCTCCTTGCAAAAGTAAAGACACGTACTGTACATGGGGAAATTTTTGTACAGTTAAAAATAATGTTGCCAATATATTTTTGCGGTAACAGAGTTATGAGGGTTAATCAGATCTGTACACAATTGTATAGAATCGTGTAGCAGTCATGTGTTCTCGTGTATGGCCGAGTAGAGATCGAAGAGTTGTCGAATGTGGTCGCGAAGGTATCTGGTATGATCGAGTTGGTCTGGGATAATATAAATATATAAGTCGCAGTGATCTGGAAGCGATCGGACATTGGTCGAGTTAATCTGGAAATGATCGGACATTAGTCGAGCAAAGGTCGAAATGATCGACTACTGATTGGTAAAATTTTTGTATTCCGACCAAACTCGATCTCTACACGATCCTTTTCCGATCAATTCGACCGCTACTCGACGAATTCTCGATCTCTTCTCGAGTGACTTGCTTCTCGATCCTTACTCGAATGTTTTTGACATGTCAAAAACTCTCGGGTAGAAAGTCAGATCGAGGTAGACTATCCCGAACATTCTTATCGATTGAGTCAGACCAGTCTCCCGATCACGTAATTTGTCTTGATCGGGCTTGATCGAGTTGATCTGATCGGCGGTGTGAACCTAGTTTAACATTATTATTTTAAAACTGTTAACTAAAACTGTTAAATTCCTCCATCTATATAGTTTACTGAGAGGCAGAAAAAATATCTAACGTTAATCGTCCATTTAAAAAAACCTATCAGAAGAATTAAGTAACACATAAAGCCTAATATCGCAGCATTGTAATTTATATTTCAGCTACGAAACCTACTGTTGTCTCTACATCCGAAACAAAGTAATATATGGATAGTTCGTGCAATATCGATTTTATGTCAAGTCACCCTTGTTAAACAAATCTAAGGTTCGCTTAGCGATAGAAAAGTGTTCTTTTGTACAAATAGCACAAATCAATATTAAAACAAATACGAGAAGAATCGAATGTTTGAATCTCACAATAATGATGACGTTAGACTTTGAAGTTTCTTATTATAGCATATTGACATTATAAACAATCTTTTAATAATATAAGTAAACGTGATAGCTGTAGGAATTGATGTTATTTTTATTTGTCCGATTATCCTTAAATTGTGCCAACTGTTTTACAAATTTTTGTAATGCACCTAGCATAAAGAGAATATATAATTACACGTTTCGAGCAATTCATGTTTTATTTTCTTTGTGATTTGCCAAAATATGTATCAGATATACTTCTTTTGAAAATTATATGGCATTGGAAATTATTGATATATAATTTGTTCTCTATTTTCGGCTTCTTTTGTGTTTCTCTATGTCAAACGAATTTAAGCAAATATAAGAATTCAGAAGTACAAGTATTGGTATTTAAAAATGTGACCCTCTAGAATCAAATGGTCAATTCTATACATAACAGTTATTAAATTTTAATATTTTCAATATTAGAAGACTCACCAATCAACGATATATTTAAAAGGATTTTGGTGCGACTATTAGGAGTGAAGCTTCTCTTGCACGATGGACTTAATTTTTATCATTTCACTCGTGACTCTGTTATCGACGACAAAAGTAGACTCTTTTTTGAGACTTCCAACTGATGCTGATGTTCAATTCAAAGGTTGGTTATAGATAAAAGATAATTAAAATAAAAAAAAGTTTTATAAAGTGCACTGTTCTTGATTATAGTACCATTATGGTAAGTAAAATTGACGTTAAATAAAGAGTTGGCATGTAGGTAACTGCTAGTAGTCTGTTGTTATTCAATGTATTATTGTCATTTTGCTTATTTTCTTTTGTTACCTTTTGAGTTTTTTATGGGCGTATTGTTGTGCGTTTCTTGTGTATAATTCGGAGTTTAGTATGACGTCCATTATCACTGAACTAGTATACATGTGTGTTAAGGGGCCAGTTAAAGGATGCCTCCGGGTGCGGGAGTTTATCACTGCATTGAAGACCCATCGGTGGCCTTCGGTGTTGTCTTCTGTTTGATCGAGTTGTTGTCTCTTCGACACATTCCCCATTTCAATTTTCAATGTTTGGTTTACTAAGATTGTAAATAATTGTATTTCAATATAACACGTGGACTTTGGATATATGTTTCTCTGGCCTCTGCCTTGTGATTTAGAAAAAAACAAATTGGTTATATGTTATATACATCAATTCTTCGTTAATCGTGTTTATTCTTTAAAACGTAAAGTGTTTTATTTTGCAAAGCTAAGTATTAAGTTAGAGAGACATAAAAAACCAGTAGAAATCTAACCGTAAAAGAAAGTGATACATACATTTGTATTCAGCATTCATTTTAATTAATTAAGTACAATTAAGCCCAAAATAAGATGAACAATACCCGCCAAAAACAAAATTAGTTTTATACGCAGAATATTTCAAAATATTTCAGTAAAAGTAAGGCTTTTATATACGGTTCGGGATGTAGGGATACAAAAGTTATCGATATGTTCGTTGGTTCACCTCTGGTCAAAACAAATAATCAACTTTTCGAATCGGAAATGTTTAACAATCAATGCTGACATGAGAATACTAGTAGTCTAATTCGAATTATCTTTGTCAAAGATTACCACAAAAATAATATAAATGATGTCTTAAACTTTATTTCCTTTGCATAGTAATGCTTCATACTGAAATTTGACTTATATATAACACTGTGTCATTTTGTGACCATTTGTAGCTTGCTTGTTTAGCATGGGTTTGGTCATTGTTGAAGGCCTTATGATGATGATATATTGTTTCTAGGTTATTTCCAAATTATTTGATGGATAAAATGAAGAGTTCTCCCATCGGCAATTACCTCATATTCTAATTTTTAAAAACAGAGAAATACTGATCGATATGCCAATTTAAAATAGATTAACTGTATGTTTCATGAATATAGTTTCGCATTTGATCAATAATAACATTGGTTTGTCTAGGCCTCTGGTCAAAACATAAAAGCAACTATATAAATCGAAAATGTTCAACATTCTTTATGCTGACATAGAAATCTAAATAAACTTTTAACAATAATAATATGATAACGATGATATTAGTATATCAACAACTTTGAACATATTGCGATCCATCAGCTACTCAAAATACAAACGGATTAAAATATGATACCAGTAGTCTAATTCGATTTATCTTTATCAAAGATTACCACAAAAATACTATAAATGAACTCTTAAACTCTATGTCATTTGCCTAGTAAAGCTTCATACTGAAATTTTACTTTTATTAAACACTAAATTAGTTTGGCAAAGACTGCCGGCGATACCGGCTTACTAAAATTGTTCGAGCAACAGACCCCCAAGAGTCAATATTCTACTAGTGATAAGTATTCATGTCGAGTATTTTGTCTTAGCAATACATTGAAAAGATATTTCAGCTAAAACAGGCAAGCAATACGGAAAGTACCTGAAGAAAAAAAATGTATGAAAACAATTGACAGCTAGAAGTCTAAAACATTGTAGATTGTAAAGACATTAACCTTTGTCTCGTTTGGTAAATTTCAAATCTGTAATCAAACTATCAGCCAGGGTTCCAAATACCTTGGGGATATCCTTCCTTTTTCTTATTTATACCATTAATGACCATAACGACTTTATCCCTAATTAATCAACGCCTTGGCTATTAAAATGATTTATAATATTACAAACTACTTTTAAATCATTATTTTTTATTAAGACAAACACTATTCTTTCAACTTTCGAACGCAGATTTTAGGGACCTAGTTATTATCATTACGATCGTTTAATTCATTATCATCTTTTGTATGTCATGGATTTTTTTTTATTTAGAAAATATTCTACGGTAAGGCAAATCACTAAATCAATTATTTCCGAAACAGGTATGATACTTTTCATATAGTACGGATATTTCAAGCGTATATTTTATAACTACAAGAATAAAAAAGCAATAAAGCAATACATAAACAAAAGAGGGACGACAGATACCATCGCTAAAAATTAAAAGACAGACAAATAATAATACAGAAGACACAACAAAGAAAAATAAAGACTAAGCAACACGAACAAGGGCTGGGGTGATCGCAGGTGCTCCGGAAGAGTAAAAAGATTCTGCTCCACATGTGACAACCGTCGTGTTGCTAATGCTATTACAAATCCGGTAAATAGTTTAATATGGTAGCTGACAATATAAAAAAGAAGATGTGGTATGATTGCAAATGAGACAACTATCCACAAAAGACCAAAATGACAATTTGATTCTGCAAAAATAAGTAAATTTTAACAAATACTTGTGAAAAAAAACCAAACATACAAAGGGGCGGGAATCTGCTCTTCAACATACTAGAGGCTGCTCATTGCATTGTTACATGGTTTTACGTATAACAATACTACCGATAGGTGTCGGAAAAAAATATTTCCGTTTAAAACCGGACTTCCCCTCATATGCATACTACCCCAATCAGAACCAAACAGTATATACGGACAATTGGTCTCATATAATCAATGCTGTACAATAAACCATATACATTTAAAAAAGACAGATGTGGGGATCGTTCTTCATGTTTGGAGTACATATTTATAAGTCTCCAATCTTAATAATTGAGATAGCATAAGAGTGACGTACTGAGGAATAGAAATATTTAAGTATTTTCAAATCTTTTTGTGTTGATGTATTTCTGTTTTCCAATAGTTAATAGTTATATTTTAATGCAATTGTAAATCTGAATAGTAAACAGTGATTTTCTGATATTGGTTCTAAAGTGGACCAAGTGCATATTACTGATTGCTCAGTTTCTTTTGAACAATGGTTTGATAGAGAAATGACTGATATTAAAAATATTCGATCCTTTGTCAAAGAATCTTAAAATATCCATGTCATTCTTATCATAGAGTAATAATTATTAAGAGATATTAAAATATATGAAACATAATTACTTGTCATTTTATTTTTTATTAATTTTTCATATATCATTCGTTTTGCAATATTGCATTTATATAGAAGTTGAGTATTCGATCAAGATTGTACAATTCTGTCAAAAATATTTATCTTTTAAAAATAAGCCCGTGGTAAAATATGAATATATCGTTTGGGCTGTTCTGATCGTACTCAAACGCCATACGCTTTTTTATGAAAGAACTGTCTGACGTCATAGAACGGAATATAAGCATTTTACGGGAAAATACAAAATACACGATTCTGAAACCGAAAATCTTCATCAACAAGGAAACTTTAACAAACAATGTTTAAGTGTGTAATAAGACATTCTGTTTATACATATATGCCATTTAAGTAAAATGATCATTTAAAATCATCTAAACCTATCTAACTACGTTATTGTAAATAGTATAAGCAAGTCACTAATTTAGTTTGTTCAGTTCTTTTACGTCAATTTGATAGTGCGTTTTTTTTTTATGAGAATGGCAAATATTTGCCTTCACCTAGAGCGATTCTATCCAAAGTAAATGCCGTATTTGTCCTATTAGAATCCAAATAATTCATAGGGGCTTGAATTAATACTGATTTTATTTACCACGGGTTTGCACTTTGAGCCGATATTTTACCCCTCGTTGCGACTCGTGGAAAAATATTTGGCATAAAGGCCAACCCGTGGTAAAATCACTATGAAGTCAAGCCACCCATGAATTTTTTCTTAATTTAACAGCCAATTATCCCCGTTAACATTTTATTATTGGAATGCATAGATAAATAAGAAAGAAGTCATAAGAATTCTAAATACTTTTAAAATAAAATGATATGTTAGTGAGGCGTATTGTTTTTAAGACAAACTATACTTATATTATTAATCACAAGACACGATTTAAGTGAGAGTAATCTTAAAATTAAAACAAAAAAATTCGACATACTTGTTTGAAAAAAAATCGTCTGTTTTATACAGTGCATACGTTTAAAGATACATGCAAATAAACTCATCATAGATACCAGGTTTTAAACCTTTCATTTACGTCAGACGCGCGTTATGTCTACAAAGAACTCATCAGTGACGCTCGAATTAAATAAAATTAAAAAGGCCAAATAAAGCACAAAGTTGAATAGCATTGAGGACCAAAATTCCTAAAAGTTTTGCCAAATACAGCCAAGGTAATATATTCCTGAGGTAGATAAGCCTTAGTATTTAAAAAATTCAAAGTTTTGTAAACAGTTAATTTATAAATATGACCATATCAATGATGATTCATGTCAGATGTGCTGACTACTGGGCTGGTTATACCCTCGGGGAATAAAACTACACCAGCAGTGCACCTGAAAGTATTAGTAAAATGGGAAAATGACTATACTCTCCATCAGTACATATCATCATATGTTTAATAAAACATTTGATTATATTCGACAGTGTATGAAAAAAATAAATAACTTTTATTAGAGATTGTAACACAGTGATGACTGCTGTAACCATATTTTGACTATTTTACCGAATATGTCTGTTTTATTCACGCATCGCTGTAAAAATTAACGGAATTTGATGAAACTGTCATACAAGTGAGAGGTTAAGCGCTATAAAACCAGGTTTAATCCACCATTTTCTACATTTGAAAATGTTTGTAACAAGTCAGCAATATGTCAGTTGTTGTCCATTTGTTTTGTGTGTTTTATCATTTGATTTTGCCATTTGATTAGGGACTTTCCGTTTTGAATTTTCCTCGGAGTTCAGTATTTTTGTGATTTTACTTTTTGATATATTTTCTGATATAATATGCATATTGATTATTGATTGTATTGAATGGGTGTTAAATAAACATAAAATTTAATATGGCTTTTAAAGTTTTATCCCCACTCACTCTTATATGAAACGTTGTCATTCATTCATACTTAAAATGTATTAAAACATTAAAACCAACATTTAAATTTTGTAAGTCATATTTCTGTATCAATATTTGATTTTCAAAATCTATTGTTAATTTGAATTATAACATATATTGTTATTGAACACATATGGATTAAAACATGCGATTACACCTTTAAGTCTGAAATGGTGAACGTGGACATTTAATTGAGAAAAAGGTCTTACTTTTGTTATAAAATTTACTCCTTTAAAGTCATCTGTTTTTAGAGATACTTCAATGTTTAGTTCTTATTTCACCTTGATTGTTTCGCCAAAAAAATATGAAGTTGTTAATATGGAAAACTGAGACTATCTTATAGTACAAATTAGGAAACATTTTAATCTGACTGCATTTAATGTTACACTTTAAATAACAGAATAATTTAATTTCACTGCTTTTAATTATCTGGTTAAAATGATACATATCCCATACGGAATAAGTTGTATACATCTCTCCTTTTGTTCATGAATTTGTTTCGCTAAAATGTCAAATGGTTTAAATGATCATTCGTCTTTGCATGTTTTGCATTCCATACGAAACAATCTTAGAATAATGCTAACTGGTCACAGACCGTTGACAATATAATGGAATTTTATGCAATTGTCATACACGTGAGAGTTTTGCTAGATAAAAAAAACAGGTTTAATCCACCATTTTCTGCATAAGAAAATGCCTGTACAAAGTTAAGAATATAACAGTTGTTATCCATTTGTTTGATGTGTTTGAGTTTGGTTTTGCCACTTGATTAGGGACTTTCGGATTTGAATTTTCCTCGGAGTTTGATATTTTTGTGATGTTACCTTTAAAATAACATATATATGTTATAATTTCATATGCTCTTTTATCTATGTTTATCTTAGTACAATTGAAAACATGAATAATGAATAGTGATATTTCTGATATTAATACTAAAGTAGACCATGTATTATCTGAAAGAATTGCTTGTCATATTTCGTATGTAGACTGTGTTTCAATAAAAACAAATGATGACCGGTATTATGAAAAAATCTATTAACTGTGTTATAACTTTTCAAGTGAGTCTTCCTGGTTAATCACCACTCTTCTCTACTATACTGTTTATTTTATTTTATGTTATATAACTTTTGATGAACTTCTTTGTACCATTGTAACTTTATGGTGTTTGAGGAATAAAGAATCTTGAAAGTCAAAGAAATTTGAAATCTGAATGTCAAACTCATCATAAAGTTATAATTATAGATCAATATTAACATATTTGAAAAATAATAACTTGTCGTTTTATTTTTAATAGTTTTGATTGTTCATATGTGTTTGTAAAATTGCATTCAAATTGAAGTTTAGAAACTAGATTTGTATAAGATATCTTACACTTTGTTAAAAATATCTATTTTGATATAAATTATTGCAGATATAAAATTAAAATGTGAAAATCATACAAATTGGATTTCACATTGGTTTTTATGTTATATAGTTATTACGGTATTATAGTTACTAAACTTATAACTTGTTTTTGATACACCAGACGCGCGTTTCGTCTAGATAAGACTCGTCAGTCACGCTCAGATACATTTTTTTAAAGTGCAAAGGCGAAGAGCATTGAAGGCTTAAAATTTCAAAATTCCATAAGTCTTGTGCAAATATATATACCATACATTATAAAAGGGAGACGATGTGTACCGTGGTTGTTTTTTTTTTTTTGGTATCGCATTATTTGGTAATTTCTTTATTCGTCGGCATTGTATTTTACCGATGTTATATTTAGCCCTTCAAAATATTACACGTAAAGTTTAAAAGCCAATCAGCCATATTAGAAAAACGTTCGATTATTTCATAACAACTAATGATTGAAATTAGAACGATGTCGCCAGGTTAATAAATATGTTTAAAATAAGAATAAGAAACTCAGGAATATGGCATTTGTTATCTTATAGTTTGTTTCTATGGATGTTACATTGTAGTTGTGTTTTTTGTTGTACTTCAGTGTTTCTTTAGTTTCGTTGTCTTCCTCTGTTATAGTTGATGTTTTTCTATCGGTTTAAGTTTGTAACCCGGAATTGTTTTCTCTCAATCGACTTATGACTTTTGAACAGCGGTATACTATTGTTGCCTTATTCTAGATTGTAAAAATGAATGAATATGACGAATAACGTTTGATATTTTACGCGACACATTAAATTCTTAATACAATAGTCTTCAAATGTATGTTTTGTATGAAAATTATACTACATTATATATGTATTTATTTGCAGAAATTGTTCAGTCGATACAAGTTTAAAGTTTTAAATTTCATTCAGTATAGTTTTAACTAGCAAATAAACGTAAAAAACGAATTTAAATTCCTCTCCAAAAGGAAAATAAGTTTTTTTAAACATTAAATTTTATCAAACTTTTTCACTTAAATTCATATCGATGATTTATTTGATAGTTTGATAAAATAATACGAACATTGGTTATTGTTCGTATTAAATGTTTGTTATTTAAACATTTTTAGATACTCACGACTAAAAGCCGTTTGCTTTTAAAGCTTTAACACTTGTCACACTTTTCCGATACTTTGTTATTCATACTTAAAATGTATTAAACCAACATTTAAATTTGAAACGTCATATTTCTATTTCAATGTTTTATCTTCCATAAGTTATTGTCCATTTGAAGAAATAACATATTTTGTGCTCCTATATACTGAATACATATGGAATAATATATTGCGGGTATATTTGAACTCTGAAACGGTGAATGTTGAAAATTTTAAAAAGAAAATAAACGTTTTTCTCCGTACTAAATATAGCGCTGGTAATGTTTTTTGCTTTTGGATATCAGGAATATCGTTAAATATAAAAAAGAAAAAGTGGTTTGATTGCCAATGAGACAACTGTAAAATAATAAAAAATAAAATGAAAGCTTTATACCTCTTTCGTTTTACCTCGTTTGATTTCAGCGAAAGCGAAGGGAAATTTTCATATGACTGCATCTCGCCCTTTGAATAACAGACTTATTCCATTTCACTGATTATGATTATATAATCTATTTTTAATGCCGTTGATAAAGACAACAATAGTATACCGCTATTAAAAAGTCATAAATCGATAGAGAGAAACAATTCCAGGTTACAAACTGAAACCTAGGAAAACAAATCAATTATAAAAAGAAGAACAACAGAACAATAGAAACATGGAAGTGCAACAAAAACAGATCACCTATTGGTCAATTTGACCCTGATTTTGATCCAGAGAAAATACATGTCAAAATGACGTCAAAATGATTCATATTATATAACAGTTGACTACAATGTAAACTGAACTAAATAACTTATGAACAAACTAATATAATAGTGTGATGTTAGTACTTGGTCTCTTTAACGATCACTTGTCATTTTTTTAATCGACGGCCATTGTACATAAATAAGTGGTTTTAATAAAATTGTAATTAGACATTTGTCAATATAACATTAATTTCGAAGTTATAAGTAGAGTTAGGTAAATATGTTTGTAGACATTGATTAAAGTGATAGCACAAAAGAAATGAAAGTTTTTCTTGCATGTTGTTTATGTAACTTAGGTTACAATAATGAAGGTGAACTTAAGAATTGAATTTATTAAATATCATGCACTTTTTCTTAAGTTTTGATTTACACTCCACATGATAGGCAAGTCTATTTAGACATTCAAAACTACTGTAAATTATATCAAAATAGATAAGAGTAACTATATGATGATTTCAAGTGAAAATGATTGATAGTATCGAAAATTAAAAAAAAATGAAATTCGATGTTACGCGTCTTCTGATTGGCTGAAATTAATCTCGAAGTTACAAGTAGAGTTAGTAGACATTGATTAAAGTGATCGTACAGAAGAAATGAAAGTTTTTCATGCATGTTGTTTATGTAACTTAGGTTACAATAATAAAGGATGTTTGGTACTTGTTTGACTTTTTGTTAGATATTCGGAACTCTCTACTTTTATCCATGTAGTGCCAATTTAAATTTTGCCCACTAATTCCTTCTTTTTATAATTCTATAATATAAAGTTTCAAAAGATTTGTTTTAAATCTTATAAATTCCTTGTTATTTTTATAGATTTTCAGAGAAAAAGAAGTCAATATCAAATGTATGAAAAGTCCACAGGGAAACAATTCCAGCCAAATTTATAAATAATTATCTCATAAAGACAAGAACACGGACCTACATTTTTCTCCTTTAAAAGTACTGCTATTTTTAAACTGTCAATTTATAATGGTTTTTCAAAAGCTGGTGATTTTAAAACAGAGGAGCAAACATTCTTAAGAATTGAATTTATCAAATACATTGTATCAAGCACTTTTTCTGTTTTTTTTTTCGTTTAAACTTCACATGACAGACGGACTATTTAGACATTCAAAACTACTGTCAATTGTATCAAAACATAATACAATAACTATATAACACTTAAATTTTCCAGTGAAAATGAGTGATTGTATCGAAAATAAAAAAAAAATGAACAAATCATCAAAGTTATATAGGGGATATTGCAACTTGACTGGCTGTCCGTCCGTATCCCACTGATTGTTACTATAGAGGTTGTATTTTTCCACATAAACTTTACCAAAGGTTAAGTTACAAGGTCACGTGTTATCCTAGGAGATAAAAAAAAACAAACCCAAATTCTCTACTAACCTCAGATCAATCGGAAAACTCAAGGGCAAAGTTTCAATTATTTAATCGTCTTACATAATAGAAGTAAACATAAAGTTGGTCCATTATAAAAACTATAAAGTTATGAGTACATTTCTGGGGACCAATGTAGACACATAAGTGGCAAGTCTAAAAAAATGTATCAGTTAATTCATTGTTTACTTTAAAAAAAGCCAGATAAAAAATACTTTTCCTTCTTAAATCATAAAATTGCTATTTTCTATTGGCTTTTTGACAAAACCTTGAGGATAGTTGGTCCTTAGTGCTCTTTAACTTCGTACTTGATTTGGCTCCTTTTAACTTCTTTCATACGAGATTAATCTTTAGATAAAAAGCGCATCTGGAAATCAAAATCTAAACCCTTAAGTTTATTTATATCTGAATGCAATTCAACTCTAATAAATGGCCCATCAACTAATAAATACCTTATTGTTAAAATATTGTTAAAATCACTATATGACTGAAATAACAATAGTGAAAATTTTAATCATTTATTTAAAGGACACAATAAAGAACATTCAGTTCATTTAAATCATTTATTAAACAGACAATTATTACCAATCAGTTCATAAAAGTAAATAGCATATAGTTGCAAGAAAAATCGATCAGAATATAACTGCATCCAGAAAAAAACCCTCACTATTAACATCGGTTTTTAAGCTTTACCATAAAACGCAAGGTTTGGCTAGCTACAGAACCAGGTTCAACATACTATTTTTTCTGAAATGTCCTATACCAAGTCAGGAATATAGCAGTTGTTATCTAAACGTTTGTTTTATGTAAGTTTCATTGTCGTTTGTTTTTTGTTTCATTTCTGCTCAGTGGTGGTGTTATTGTGTTGTTTTCCTATTAAAGTTGATGTGTTTCTCTCGGTTTTAGTTTGTAACGTGGATTTGTTTTTTTCCCAATCAATTTATGACTTTTGAACAGCGGTTTAATACTGTTGCCTTTATTTATTTCGGTTGAAAATTTGACTGAATACTCGGTTTCTTACCATTTCAGCTAAAATATGTGTTTTGCATACTGTAAACAGGGAAATTTTCGTGGCAGTTTAATTTTCGCTATTTTCACGGTAAGACTTGAAACGCAAAAATGAAATGACAGCAAAAATGTCAAGGAAAATGTATTCATAAGATGCAGACCATACATATATACGTATCTGAATAGGATATGTAGAGGACCACTAATCTCATTAGCATTGATAACATCTCAAGCTAGCGGACATTATGTGCTAATGTAAAATACTACCTTTCCCGAGGTTCCACACAAAGCTGTGTCATTATTATAAAAAAAAGAATACGGTCTGACTAATCTGAACTTGGTAATTTCTTATATATGTTTACAGAAGATATTTACATTCATGTAAAGGAAGGAAAGAGAACAAGAAGATCTGCAGACGACAGCTTTCATCCAGAGACGTTTGACCTTGATTTGACAGTGGAAGGATTATCGATCCATATGCATCTTACGCGCAATGACCAAATAAAGACAAAAGTGCCAACTTTGACCGTTCAAAGTGGCAGTATTAAGTCTCATGCTGTTTCAGACAACGAGGTAAACGTGTGGCTAAATTTTGAATATGTACATTCTCTCAAATAAGAATAAAGGTATCTGTATCCTTAAATGGTAGCAAAGATAACTGTACAGGAAATATATGCGCAAACGTATACATGTACAAAAGCATTTTACATAACTGTAGTAATGCAGCTGTAATATTGTTCACCAAAATATCCTTAAATAAACGTTGTCAGCTGTTTTTAGAAGGATCAATTACACCCGGCACTGCTTTTTTTATGTAAAAGATAAAACTGTAAATAAACTCATTATATATACCAGGATTGAAATTTTATATTTGAGCCAGACGCGCGTTTCGTCTACAAAAGACTCATCACTGACGCTCGAATAAAAAATCGTAAACAGGTCAAATAAAGATAAAAGACCGGATAGTATTTCTTATGACAAGACCTATCTATTGCATTTATTGTTAACTTGTTTTCGTCCTGAACATGCATTACATATTTGCCACTGGACGTTAAGCAACCAACAATCAATTAATCTAATGTAAAATAATCAAAGTCTGAACGGTTTAATTTTTCCTTTATTGTTTTTTTTTTCAGGAATCCATATTTTACCAAGATATTCAGTCAGGAGCACTTCTTGTTATGCAGAGTGATCGGATAAATAGTAGTAGCATGGTAAGTTAAAAATCTATAAAGATTTCCCTTTTTTATGCCCCATCTATGGGCATTATGTTTTCTGGTCTGGGCATCTGTTCGTCCATTCGTCCGTCTGTCCCGCTTCAGGTTAAAGTTTTTGGTCGAGGTATTTTTTTGATGAAGTTGAAGTCTTACACCTTGAAACTTAGTAAACATGTTCCCTATGATGTGATCTGTCTAATTTGAATGCCAAATTAGAAATTTTATCCCATTTTAAAGGTCCACTGAACAAAGAAAATGATAGTACAGATGAGGCATGCCTGTACTTGGAACACATTCTTGTTTAAAAGTAAAATCACAAATGTACTGAACTCCGAGGATTATTCAAAAAGGAGAGTCGTAAATCAAATGGCAAAATCACAAGATCAATCATATCAAACGAATGGATAACAACTGTCATATTCCTGACTTGCTACAGACACTTTCTGATGTAAAAAATGGTGAATTAAACCCATTTTATAGCTAGCTAAACCTCTCACTTGCATGACAGTCGCATCAAATTCTATTATATTGACACTCTGTGTGAACAAAATAAAAAGGCATAATAGGTACACGTTTCAAAAATAAATGTACAGCAGTCAACATAGTGTTATAATTTAATCTCTATAAAATCAAACAAATATGTAACAAAGAAGCACAAAAAGGCATATATACAAAGCACATTAGCAAAAATGAAAGACATCTATCATAGATTTTATTGCCATCGATTATCCCAAGAACAAAATTTATTCATAAGGTTGACATGATTTTAATATTTTGCCAAATATCGAATTTTGGGTCAGTTTTGTTATCTTTGACAAAGAGAATATTTTTTGTGTGTTTAACGTTTTTTTGTTTAACTAATGGCATGAACATTTGCGAATTTGAAAAGTATAGAAATTTTATGAAGTCACAGTATTGCAGTATTTGTGGAAGGATGAACACGTTTTAAACAAAAATATATACTAGTTCAGTGATAATGAACGTCATTCTAAACTCCAAAATATACGCAAGAAACTAAAATTTAAAAATCATACAAGACTAACAAAGGCCAGAGGCCCCTGACTTTGGACAGGCGCTATCAATTTATATCAGTCTTTTAAAAGCTAGTTATTTTGAACACGTGTATGATATTCAACATGTTTAAAAAATATTTTTTTTGTATTTCAGTTTGGAGTATTTCGTGCAAAAGGAGAGGAATACATTATACAATCTCCAGACGAAATGCCAAACTCCCAATTGGGACAAAGACACAGCAAATTTCATATCTTCAAAGAAAAAATTCAAAATGTTACATTTGATGATCTTGTACAAAAAGGTAAATGGGGTATTCTATTGTGAAATATATTGAAGAAAAACATTAAACAAAACACGCGAGGAGTACAACATTTAAAACAAGCAATTTCATGAGCAGCGAGACAGATGCATCATGCAGAGCTATTTTTTCTATCTCTTACGGAACACACGGGATCATAACCAGTATTTGTTAGGGTTCGTGGAGCTCATTCTCGTTTTGTATGTTGTGTTTTGTATAGTGATATTTGTCTTCTGATAATGTTTTCGATTTTGCTAAAAAAAATCTACTTTGTTTCGACTGTTGAGTTTAAATATACCTTTGAAATTTCGACTCCCGTTTAAGTTACGCACATATTTGAAATACACTCTTCCGAATAATCACATTTTATTTAGTTATTCATTATAAAGGCTATACATTTTAGAAACTTATAAGACTCACACTAGCAGTAATACAGTACCTAAAATACGGCAGCTGTCAACAATTTATCTATTTATACAAAAGCAAAACGGGGAATTAAAATGATTTTGTTTATTTGACTATTAAATGCTACGTTTAACCATATCAACGAAAACGTAGATTACGGATATTTCTTAACTTATTTTGAAGAAATTAGAGAAACAAAGATAAAAATTGATTCCAGAAAAAGAAATAAACGTGCTGCAGGCGCATACAGGCTAGAACTACTTATTGTCGTAGACTATTCTATATACCAATAGTAAGTAGCTATATTAGAAAAAACGTTTGCGATGATGTAAGCTAGGTATATAAACCCATCCTATATACCATTTTGTAATTGAGCCATACGCACGTTTCGTCTATAAAAGACTAATAGTGACACTAGATTCTAAAAAAAGTTATGAAGGCCAAATAAAATACAAATTGGAAGAGCATTGAGGACAAACAAATCATAAAAGTTTGCCAAATACAGTTAAGGTCATCTATTTCTGAGGTAGGGGAGGGAAATGTTCTTTACATAGTATTTTTTTTGTCATTTTTTCCAAATGAGTGACTAAACCCTATTTATTGATTACGTATTGAAATACATTCACATTGTCTAACGTGAACATTGTAATCATACCAAGTCATGAATATGACAGGTGTCCATTGATGTGTTTGAGCTTTTTATTTTGCCATTGGGTAAGGAACTTTTCGTTTTGAATTTTCCTTGGAGTATTTTTATGATTTTACTTTTTCAGTTGGTATGACAAAAGTACAAAAGCCACTCCTGTTGAAAAAGACGCAGAATCAATAGCAACGATACGACAGTTCTATGCTTTCATTATTAATGGGGTGAGATTATCGTTATTGAATAAAATCTTACAACGATATAAAATATCCGTGTTGAAGACCGTACCTTGACCTATAATGGTTTACCTTTATACATTGTGACTTGGATGGAGAGTTGTCTCAGTGGTACTCAAACCACTTCTTTCTATATCTACGAAAAAGTTACATTTTATGATATGACAGTGTACATTTTGTAATTTTCATGTTCATTCTTTAATAAAAACTGGAAGATTACATGATTCTAATCGAAATCGTAAGATTTGAAGAACATTTTAAACCCTACACTGCAAACACATAGAGATGAAAGTTAACAGTTCTATATTACAAAAAGAAATCGTTTTGATAAGTACAAAAATACGAAGATGTGGTAAGATTGCCAACGACACAATTCTCCAGGAGAGACCAAAATGACATAGACGTTTACCTTAGGCAACGGTGCGGTCTGCAACAATGAGCAAAACTCATACAGTATTGTCCGCTGTGATAGATCCCGAGATGACAAATGTAAAACATTTCAAAAGAGAAAAATAACATCCCGATTTATGTACCATACATCCATAAACGAAAAACAAATATGACACACAGCAACGCACGATAACCACTAACTAGCATGCTCCTGACTTTGGACAAGCATATTTGGATAGAGAGTTGTTTCATTGGCACTCACACCACATCTTCCTATATCTATATACATTATGTGGATTGGTTAAACTAGTTTAAAATTATGTCAAACCCTCTCATTAATCTGGGACAGTGTTGTAGCCAATACACTTTGCGTAGACCTATCGTATTGTGATGTATCTTACTATGCTGTACTTCTATGCTTGCAATCAGCATAATTGTAAATTTTAAGATAATGGAATGATATTGACCTATTTTTTTAATTTTTGATTTCCTATGAAAGCTGAGAAGCAGAAGTAAATTTTGAGAATCATGATCGTTTCAATATCACTAACCGTCAAGTCGGAAAGGAAATACATTAAATTTCAAGAATCCCTTTGATCAAATAAAAGTTCCAATACACGATTGTACATTTTATTTTCCCTTCAAGACATATTACAAAATACATACATTCAAACTTATTGTGAAGAATGAACAATTTGCTAATATTTTTTTTACAGATGGATGCCATGTATAAAAACATTCAAACCACTTCTTACAGTATAGCAATCGAATTTGCCGGAATAATAATAGCTCAGGTTTGTTTAAATTGAATTCAAATGCAATTCGTTTATGAAGATAAGGTTCATTGGACGTTGCCAAATATTTTGGATGGTTAGATTCCACGTTTTACCAGTGTGTAACTCAGAAAGTCAACATATTCAATACCAATTGTTTGGTGTCTGTAATTTCTCAAAAATAAAAACAAGAAACTCATTTATTGAATCCCAAAATTAAACAAATATAGGCTTAGCTTAAAATACAATACAGTTATCTCTTAAGATTACGTTAGTTATCTACTATGTTAAACAACAAAATAAATCTACGGATATCACAGTCATAAATAAACTCATCATAGATACCAGGACTAAATTTAGTATATACGCCAGACGCGCGTTTCGTCTACAAAGACTCATCAGTGGCGCTCGAATCCAAAAAAGTTAAAAAGGCCAAATAAAGTACGAAGTTGAAGAGCATTGAAATGATATACCAATTTGCCTATTCAATTCAAATTATTCCTTTTGTATAAATTTACCAAATAACATCTATCAGATATTTGTTAGACATTCGTCTGACAAAAGTCAATTTTATATAATATAATTATCGTTTTGAAATTTGACTTTCATATTTGTTTATAAGCTTCCAACTTGAATATAGTGTGAAACTGCAAAAAAAAAAAAAAAAACATTTTGAAATATAAACATCAATATTTACATATGATTTGTTATGTGTGTAACCCATTTCTTTATTTAAGTTCTTGCTTCATGGCCATTTTGTTGGGAAAACATTTGAAATGTGTTATTGTTTGTATATATCTTTATTCCCATAAAACCAATGAATTAAATCGGTACAAATTCAAACAATTAATATTTACAATATGTAAAAAAAGATGTCAACCTTGTAAATTTGGTAAATTTTGTTCTGCGCAGACTCCATCGGATTCCTCATGGACGGAAACAATAAAAGTGACCAGTGTTAGTCCATATCAAGTGGATTCGTCAGACGCACTCACTAATTTTAAGAACTGGGTGCAGTCCACAAGTGGTAGCCTACCTGGTCATGATCATGCAATGCTTTTTACCAGGTAAAAAAAAATCATGACAACTATTTGATGCCGCTTTATATGATTCTTGATTAAATTGCATAATTTTTTCTTGATGAACAGGCAAATGAAATCCTCCAGAACTTAGGACATCAGTTTGAACGAATCAAGTGGTACAATTGTAGTGAACCTATCCATTCTCTAGAAAAAGTGTTTATATTGTTTAGACAAAACAACGAAATACGTCCAAGTATTTCTCATCAAAATGTAATTTTGAAAACAATTATTATCATATTACAAAAGAAATCATCAGGAAAAGAATTATTCAAACGGCAATTGAAATGGTATATATATTTCTATCTTACCGACCAAGATAAAAATTCAACTGAACTGTTATTCAAAAGAGCTGGAGACTGATAGCAACCATTCTTGACTATGTAGAGTAATTTTTCAATGAAAAGTGTAAGAATTTCCAAATATATAATCTGCTATTTGTACAATTCGAATTCAATTGACAATATAGATAAAACAAGACAACATAAAAAGTGTAATCACAAAAAAAAACTATCTCCGAGGAAAATTCAAAACTGTTTAAATACACTGTATTACAAATTTGAGAAATTATTATAAACTATTTGCAGATACGACTTAACTTCCAGTGGATCTACATCGAATGCAGGTAGGTCAAAATAGTTGTTTAGTAAATAGTCATTAAAATAAATGTTAGATCTAACACAGTACAAAAGAGGGCACAAAAGATACCCGAGGGACATTCAAACTCATAGATGAAAACAAACTGACAATGCCATGGCTATTATCGAAAAAGACAAGCAGACAAAAAATAATACACCAGCCATAACATAGTAAACTAAAGACGTAGCAACAAGAACCTCACAACAAACTTGGGACAATCACAGGTGCTCCGGAAGGGAAACAGATCCTGCTTCACATGTGGCATCCGTCGTGTTGTTCATGTTATTACAAATACGGTTAAAAGTATAATTTATAACATGTTCACACCACTTGTACAGAAAAGGCGTTCTATTGATCCTACTTACATATCCCTATAAACAATAAATGAAATTGAAACCATTATAGAAATGATGTAGACTAAGACAGGAGTATTCACCATAACTCGAAAAACAAGCCTGAAAGTACTGAGTATCGTGTCTACAGAACGAAAAACGAACAAAAAAAAATGGAAACTCTGAACAACATGAACCTCACCAAATACCTTTAGTAGCCTCATGTGTTCTAGATAAGTCTTCTACAGTCAATCAATCATGAATGTCATCGCTATTTTACAAAATGTTTCTTTAATCTTTCTGGCTGATAATTTTTTTTCTGAGCACAGACGAGTGATATGAAAAAGTATCGCTAGAAACTCAGGGCATACGTGCCCTTGTCAATGAAATTAACAACGTATCCTTAGTGAAAATAGAGATAAACATATCATCATTGGTCAACCCAACTCAAGTGGGAAAATCATCTCATTGAGATGAGCAACGTTAATATATAAATAAAGCAGATCATTTGATAATTAACAGTTGATATCTGTCAGCAAGCAGAAACTTCTTACTTCTGATTTACGCACACATTTGACAGATATATATCAAATTTGTTATAGTCATGAATCTTTTTCGGTTATTTTCCCGTCTGAATGAAAATTTATAAACAAACGAATTTTAAACCCATCTATTAACATACTAATAATGTCTTTTGTAATACAGGGCTAGCCTATATGGGAGCAGTGTGTACCAATATCGGTCAGTCCATTGTAGAGGACCATTTCAACTTTGTCATGTTGACAGTAGCCGCCCATGAATTGGGACACAGGTATTTCAACTCTGTTGAAAAAAATGAAGAATATTTAATCATTGAGGATATCAATTAGGTACCAGTGTTCAAAATCACAAAATACATGTCAAAGAGAGACAAATGTATAAAAGGAACATTCAAACTCATAAGTTAAAAAGAAAAAAAAACACCTGACAATGTCATGTTAACTAAGGGAAACAATCGAATTCAAAGTAAGATATAGAAAACTAAAAAACTAAACAAGACTTGCTTCACTAATTAATGGAAAGATATCAGGTGCCACGGAAGGGTAAATATATCTTAATCCACACAAGGATAAAACAACAGCAGCAAGTTATATCAAATGTAAACTCATCAAAGCACACACAGATTGCACTAACAAAAATATAAATGATATATAGAATAACTCAAGAAGAAAAATGGGCTTATATCTAATACCCATGGACATTTAGCTGAATGCTGTAAGCCATGGAAATTGTAACGCACTAAACTGTACGATATAGAATTTTTGATAGTTATAGAATAGCCGAAGCATGCCTCCGGGTGCGGGAGTTTCTAGCTGCATCGACGACCCATTGGAAGCCTTCGGCTGTTGTCTGCTTTGTAATCGGGTTGTTGTCTCTTTGACACATTCCCCATTTTCATTCTCAATGTTACTAAATACTTTTTTCCATTTCAGCTTGAGCGCATCGCATGACGGGGAAGGAAACGGTTGCAGTTTTAGTGATGCATACATAATGGCGTCTTCTAGTAGTCCACAAACACCAGGCAGTGCTATAGCTACTAATCCATGGAAGTTTTCGTCATGTTCTACAAATTATTTTACCGCTTACATTGACACGCTAGAAACGTATGTTTATTAAAGATATATATATCATACATCTGACCAGTATAGTTGGATCGTTGCGGTCAATGTGTCAAAATACTATTAATTGCAACAGTAAAATCTACGTTTAACAAAGGCCAAGCTTTAAAAACAATACAGTTAGCTCCTAAATTTTATATGTGTTGCTAGTTGTAGACGAATCTGATATTGGTATGGTCTGATTAAAAAATAGTTGTTTAAGATGTATAAAAATAAAATAACCTACTCTAAACTGTAGCTATAAAGCAATAACCTTGCCGTTATTTAATAAATTAATTCAAAACTTTTTTTTTTAGAAATTCAGCGAATTGTATGTTATTGCTAAGCCCTGGCTTCAACGCGACAGCTCTGTCAGAATTTGGGAACGATGTAGCAGGTCAGGTGTACGATGCACACGCACAATGTGAAAACATAGTTGGACCAGGGTCGTATTTGTGTACGGTATGTTATCGAACAAAATGTAATATAGGTTTTTGATAGTTCGCACATTAGGGTAAAACCTTTAAAAAACACGAGAGACGAACTTTTGAAATTATCATTTGACAGATGTTAATTTGTGCGGAATGGATTTGAAACCTTTTAAAAGTCCACAACAGTACCCATAAGTCAATTAACCAATTGGAGATCGTAATATACCAACTGTTGATCAAACATCTAATATTCGTAAAAACAAACTTTGGAGACAATTCTATTATGTTCGTGCGACTTAGTTTTTTGTGTACATTAATGCAAATGTGCTAGACAAAAATGTGGGTTACCAAATAAGTACAATTTGAGTGTCGTCATAAGCACATTTAGTGTATTTCTGGATATTATTCGGTAACTTTATCTTCAAAAATTCACATGCGGTGCAGTTTCTATCATCTCAATTGAGATTGATTGGAAATGTTAACATGTACATATGTCCATATATTTTTGTAGGACCGTTATTCTGGTGATTTCACATCAATATGTACCGTTATGTGGTGTGCACTTCCAGACCAACCAGGTTATTGTACGACAACAACAGCAGCTGAAGGAACGCTGTGTGGTAATCAAAAGGTATAATTTATGCAAATTACTGTAATTTCAAATGATTGTTATACAAGTGAGAGGTTTGGCTAGCCATAAGATCAGTTCAATCTACCATTTATACATAGGACATAGGAACATGTCGGTATCAAGTCAGTAATATGACAGTTGTTGTCCGTTTGTTTGATGTGTTTGAGCCTTTGATTTTGTCATTTGATTAGGAAATTTCTATAATGATTTTGAATTTTCCTCGGAGTTCAGTATTTTTTGGAGTTTACTTTTTTACTAATTCAATATGATGCAAGTTTCTATAAACTATCAAATACAGCTGAAGGATACATAGGGTTTACGACAATGCAATGAAACAGAAAAAGCTTTACACATGGAATCACATTAATTAATTTAAGACATAAATTTTGTCCACCACTGTAGTATAAATAATGATACTCAACCAACACTGACTTCATCATTTTCCTCTTAGATGTGTGTTCAAACAACAAAGTCATCTTGATTAGTGATCACACTTTTTAATTGCATTTGCACGTGTGATTTACCGGTAGGACATTGGATAATTTGCAGACTCGCTTTTCACCATGTCGCAGACAAGTCCGCCAATACTAGCTATGGACAATGTATGCCGTTGCGAACCTGCTGTCCATCGGCACTGTATACACTAATATTATATCATCGCTTACCTGTAAACTGCTAGTGGCTATAGGTTGAAATTCCGTGAATATAGACATTGTCATTTCCCATATATATAGGAACTTCCTTTTCGGCTTAAACTATGCTACTTTTTCTATGAAGTTTCGTGAACAATTATATCACAGAACGGAAGTTGCTATGTACTAATATTTTATTTAATGGTAAAAATATAGGACTATTCGGTATATTTATAACATTGACATGCCCTGAACTTCTAAGAGTTTTCAATTATATTAAAATTCTATACTACTCCTACCATCCATGAGATGAAACACACAGATCCTATCTAAGAAGCAATACTTTGACAAATTAACATATCTATGAATATCATATATCTCCACAAAATAGGCGTGGCTTGTTAAAAACAGCTGTATTTACAAAGTGCAACCTATAGGACAATTTTAAACCGTCAATTTAAGCATCTAACACCATTGAATTATAAACTCCTTGTTTTCGGTGAGCATAAGTATTTGCAGTACATTGCTTATCAAAATTATAATTTTCATTATAGTGGTGTCAGACCGGAAGCTGTGTTTATGATGCTGCAGCACCCACAGGCAGCAGTAAGATTATTTAAATATTTTACACTAGTATGCACATGTATGACACAAATAATGCTATAGAACTTCTTTTCCCTTGCATTTCTTACGTTTTAATGATTAAGGGAAAAATCATATTACCTCCGATGGAAGTAAACACACTCTCATTTGTATGTATATACTTAATTATGAAATAGTATACATCAATATACTTTATTATGAAATAGTATACATCAAGATCAACATTAAAAGGATTTTACAAAAATCAAGAATTGATGTGGGTTAAATGTCAATACGACCAAACGACATATATAATCTAGACGGCACTGTGCAATCTTCAATAATAGATAGGGGTCTGTACAAAATGACCTATATATCTAAATATTTCGCAGACTAAAAAAGCAGAATATAATGTAAAAGAAATAGTAAAAGTTCTGCACTTTACTATGTATCATGTTAATTATATTAAGTCTGCTAATATAAACCTTTTTAGGTTCCTGCTTATACGGGGACAAAAGAGGTCCAATTTACTCTAACCAGCCATGGAACTGTTCAGTAATTGCACAGGATTATTCAAACAATTGCCCAAATCTTGCAACTAAATGTTGTGACGCATGCGCCCCGTATCTGCCATCAACAACAACATCGGGATCAACTCCTCCCCCTTCTTCAACTATGTCTAGTTCAGCTGGAACAGGTTCAACTTTATCATCTGTTTCCTCGACATCAGGCATTGTGTCTACTCAACAGACTCAATTGTCAGATGCAGACGCGCAATGCGCAAGTGCAAGAGGAGCTGGATCTATAATGTGCAGAGTAAGTATTTTATTACTACAAAATCGTAGACGTGGACTGTATTGGTTGCATTAAATAACTAACGGAAGAGGTGTAATTATAGTTATAACTTGACCCCCAAATAAAATTTAAAAAAAAAACCAGATGAATAAAGTCTTTACAAATCATGTAAATTTTATTAATGAATAAACCAGTTGGTTTAATCCGGTTACTTAAGTACATATAGGTCATTTTATATTATTTAGTTATATTATATATGACCAAAGGCTATACCTTAAAACAATAGTTTACATATTGTAAGTTTGTTTGTCGACTAATTGTCCCAGTCACCCCTTTTTTTATTTGATCCAGGAAATCTTAATTGTTTTAGGAGAAAACATACCAAGGATATAATATGCTTTAAAAGAATAATATCTGACTGTTTCAAAACATTATAGATCTGCTGTCACTACTTTCAAACAGTCATTGATGGAGTCAATGAAAGGAAAAAGTGCATTGTTTGTATGTGTCAGTAAGGGACAATCAAAGCCTAGTATAAACAATTTTATTTATAATTATTTTTTTTTTTGTTGTATTGTCTATTTTTCCTTGTGTTCACTAAAAAGAAAATGCAAAAAAGAAAAATCTCCTTACTAAGCATGCTATGTGTACAGTTCATAAGTAATAATAATTAAGACTGCATTTTTTACTTAAATATGAATTTTACGTTGATTTTGTTTTTAGGGATTGTATAGTGGAGACTTTTCAACACTTTGTACAACATTGTATTGTTCTGACCCATCATCGTCAACCTGCTACGGAGAAACGGCATCAGATGGAACCTTGTGCGGCAATCATAAGGTTTGACATGAACATAATAATCAATTTACGGATTGTCCCATATTATTGAGAAGTATATCAATAATTGTTATTTCATAGCAAACATGGCAAAGGGAATACACATTTAAATTGAAAACTCATAACTTATTTAGGAACAAAATTGCATATCCAATCCAATCCAATAAAAAATATGCACTTATAGAATTGCAACTTTAAAACATGTGTCATAACAGCTGATTACAATATGCAAGGATATTTTTGAATTTCGCCTTGGACAGACAGGCACGAGAAACCAAATACTATAAAATGTTTTCTCTTGGGGAAACATTTATTCTCGTCTCACGAGTTTTTGAAAGTATGTTGCATATACATATATAAAAGATCTTTTATACTCTCAACGATTTATAAATATGTCCTTTCAATTATGCAAATGGCTCATAAAACATGTCGATAACAGGCATTAGTTGGATTGCAATGTACAAAACGTTCATGATTTTCATCTTAATGAGTAATATAATTAAAATGTAATATCCTAACTTGAAGCATAAAGCATCTTAGAAAACGTCATTAAAACCCTTGAAACCAAAATAAATCAAACAAACATTTAAATGAATTTTACAAGAGTCGAAATCCTAATTTCGTGTAAGAACACTTGATGGTAAAATTTGAAAGTGCATGTTAAGCACTGTTGCATTGTAAAATAAGCCTCAAATAGTCATCAAAGGTACCAGGATTATAATTTAGTACAGCCAGACGCGCGTTTCGTCTACATAAGACTCATCAGTGACGCTGATATTAAAATATTTATAAAGCCAAACAAGTACAAAAGTTGAAGAGCATTGATGATCCAAAATTCCAAAAGGTTGTTCCAAATACGGCTAAGGTAATCTATGCCTGGGATAAGAAAATTTTTACTTTTTTGAAAAAATCAAACTTGTGTAAACGGGAAATTTATATCAAAGTCAGAGCATACAGTTATCACTTCAAGAATAACATTGCTACATGGAGTTACTTAATTAACCAATTTAGTAAAAATACAGAGCAAACATAGCTTAATGGATTACACATTTGTTGACTATTTTTTTTTTGTTAGTGGTGTTTATCAGGAGTGTGTACCTCAGATGTAAATGCACCCGCAGGCGATGGTAAGAGTTTGTTACAAATAATAATATTAGTTAAAATATTAAAAATTACTTGAGGTTTTAAATTTATTCCTTTTTTAATCGATTGTAACGATGTTTGAACAGTCTAAGATCATTGGTTGAAATAATTTTTCTTCACTTTGCATGCAGAATCTATTTTTAATGTTTGCGATTCATTTTTGATAGATATATCTTGGAGTTCCTGTGAGTGTAAAAAGATAACAAATCGACAATATAAATAAATTATCTTATCGGGGACTATTATAGCTGACTATGCGGTATGGGCTTCGCTCATTGTTGAAGGCCGTACGGTGACATATACTGTCATTAAAGTGAGAAGGTTAGCGCTATAGAACCAGGTTTATTCCACCATTTTCTACATTTGAATATGCCTCCACCAAGTCAGGAATATGACAGTTCTTGTCCATTCGTTTATGATGGGTTTTGTTTTTTGTTATTTGATTTTGCCATGTGATTATGGATATTCCGAATTGATTTCCCTTTAAGTTCAGTATTTTTGTGATTTTACTTTTTTCTATAGTTGTTAATGTCTGTGTCATTTTGGTCTTTTGTGGAAAGTTGTCTCATTGGCAATCATACCACATCTTCTTTTTTATATCTTAATTTTCACTTAGGAATATTTTCATTCATATGTTACACCTTTCATACAGCACTTTAGAATGTTGCATATTGATTCAAGTTTTTGTGATATTCAAGTTTAGGTATTTGCTGTCCTAATGAATTCATGATTTTTTTCTATTTAACCATGAATTCAAAATTTATAACCTTAAATCAATCTCTGTCACAAATTGACATTGGTGTGTTCTAGTTGTAATATCCACGTTTTTTCTTCGTTCAGAACACCTGTTGATTGTACAAAGTATGTAGAACATGTGTGTAGTTGTATAAGTATATTTGAAAAATATGCTACCGATTATAATCTGAAGAACTCGTATAACCGGCATGATTTCCAACGGCTAAACAAAACTTACCAAATGCGCACTCTTATTTCGTATTTGTAGTAATGTAGAGGTTAAATCATGGTAGCACCAACGAAAACATTCTACATGTATGTTAAATATATTTGAAGTGTTATAACCTCTATGACTCGATGTTGAACTAACGCTTAATGTGTTATTAAATGTATTAGCCCCATGACAATTTCTTTACTTCTTAAAGTAACTAAGAATAAAACAAAAACATTTGCGATTAATGCGTTAGGGTTATAATCGCAATAATTTAAAATCGCGTTCAGAACCTTTGTTTATATGAATTTAACAGCGTTCCTCTCAATACCGCAAACATGAAAATCGAATTACTAAAAAATGACAAAATTGCAATAATAAATTTACACATTAATGTTTCTATTTACAGTTAGTTCATTGTAAGATTGTAACTTTATTTTTAATGTATTTTGTAGACTCTTGTTTATATGGAGATAAGTTAGGAGCAGTATTTTCCAATGGTTGGACATGTGCAGATATGGTGGCTAACGCTCCAAACAACTGCCCATCAAATGCTGTAACTTGTTGTTATTCTTGTGCTCCATACTTAACAACTACAACTGCCACACAGTCTACGTCAACTTCAAGCACTTTGGAAACAACTAGTCCTATGCCACTTGTGTCTACCAGCAGTGTGCCACTCCAATCTCCGGATGCAGATTCGCAATGTGAAAGTAATCGTGGCGCTGGATCATTTATGTGCAGGGTAAATGAATCAAAATAAAAAAAAAAACAGTTCCTAGCATAGGACGAGAACAATACGATTTCAATGCTGCTGAAATAAAAGAAGAGCTATTTTTCCACTTACGCCTTGATAAAAACAATTTAGAAAATGGCCTATAGAAAAGTTCGTATATCTTTTTTCACACAATAAGAGGCAAACTAATTGTGTATGATGTAAACACTGTGTCATGTTTAAATTTAAATAACAATTTTAACAACAGATTTATAAAGTAAATTACAAAATGTTAGCAGTTTTAATAGATTCCGTACATATTTATTGGTAAGGATATAAACAGCAGATTGTAGTTTTTGAATTTTCCCTCTTATATATGTATATATTACAAAGATAACACATATTTGTAAAGCTTTACATAGTTCAAACTATGTTAAATATGGGAACATTTAATATATCTATATTTGGTCGTTACATGTATTAGACTATAACTCTAGTAGGTACATTGAAGTGTGGCATTTATTATTGATAACTATTTACTATTCGCACGATAACATGTATTCTATATTATAAAAATAAACATTAACGGAATTCATGAATAAATGCGTCAGTGGACATGCAAAGGTAAAGTCAAGATAACTAAAGGCCTAGCATATTGTATTGTTTATTTTTATATGTCTCAACTAATAGAGATAAAGAAGAAACGAAAATCGCAGTGACTCACAGGCACTGAAGCTCACCGACAAAACTGACGATGCAATGTATCAATTATTGATTAAACTCAATAATTAATACTATTTTGAATATTTGTTTCAGGGATTGTATAGTGGAAATTTTTCATCTTTATGTACAACGCTGTGGTGTTCAAACCCATCATCTAATTCGTCAACCTGTTACGGACAGACAGCCGCAGATGGTACATTGTGTGGCAATCAAAAGGTAGCATAGAATATAATTAAAAACTCACTGCAATACAACTTTTGCACTAATTAATCCCCAAAAAGCTGGATTAAGAACAAAGATATCCCCCCCCCAAAAAAAACCTAACCCATAGCAAAACAGAACACAACAAGTCCACATTTACAGGAATGAGAAGTTTGCAAAGAATTGTCTCCTTTGGGTCGTCAAGTTTTACCTGAGGAAGTGTGATGATGAGAGGTGCCCAAAACTGCAACCTACAAACTATACTCAGATGTGTTGACAACACAATTACAGCCCAAAATAAACGACATAAACAGAACTGTAACTGAGACTTAGAGTGACGTTACATGAGATGAGGAAGCTTTTATCGAGTTCAACGTTTGAAAGGTTATATAATCACTAACTTGATATGTGAGAAACTACATGTAGAAAGCCGAATTTGTGAAAAAAAACACTAATAGCGCAGTGCCAACCTTTCGATCAGTGCAAAGTTGAAATAGATGTAACAAAACATGGTTTCGTAAGTTTTGCGGTATGATAAAGTTGAAAACAATTTTCTTTGAATAAAGTATTATATATATTACTATGAAAAAATGACATTTTAAAGAGTGGATTCCTCTAAAAAAAAGCAAACTCGGTGAGGATTTTTATATTATTTTAATTAAATTTTTTCAGTAGTAATAGACTTTAGTACTTAAATTTCAATAAATTCTTTACAATGCCAGCGGTGCAGGGGTATGCTGATCTTTCCAAAAGCGATAAGATTGAGTGTTCGAATCTCACAGCCCGGGTTGAAAAATTATTTCCTATATTACATGTAACTTAACTTAACTTTACTTTCAATTTTAAAAAGAAAACGCACCAAAGGTTTCTTATAGAATGTGCGTGCCAAATTTCCCCGCCTTTTTGTACCCCCTTTGCTCCATCGGGCTCTGTCTAGGGTGTACCGGATCAAGCTAGCATTGGTAATTCAATTAATTTTCCCTTGTGAAAACAAAATTTAGGTTGCTGATTGATTGAAAACAAATTAGACAAATAACTAGTGTCCAAGTTTGAAATTGGACAAAAAGAGCGTCTAAAATCAGTTATTTTGAATGTTATGGACATCTATAGTTCAAGGCCTATAGCACGTTGTGCGTCTTTTTATACCAGCATGATAACTTATATGTCTTCAACAGACTCGAGGCATTGTGTTTTAACCAAAACCTGACCCTATTAGCGCAACACTATGTCTCTGTACGACTTTTTGCCTTAGGATTTCGTATTTTTTCACTTTTCTCCAACAGTCACGTGACTTTTTGAAATATACCACCTGTCAAAAAATGACAAATTATCTTCAAGCTTTATTTTTTTAAATTTTAACCAATCATCTTTCATTTGAGTCCAACATAGCATGTGTATGACTATTGATGCGAATGCAGTATTCATCTTAACTTTAATAGTGTTTTTTCGATAAGTAAAAGTCTAACATTGAGCCTATTATTTCTAGTTACAAAATTGCGCAAATAAGAAAAAACAAAAAATAAAAACAAAAAATGAAAAAACAAAAAAAACCAAACCTTACCGATCAGAATAATCTCTTTTTGAATCTCATTTTTGGATTTTCATTTCTTTACAAGATTTAATATTTTCTTTTACATCAACTTAGTGGTGTATGTCAGGAGCTTGTACCTCAGATGTTAACGCACCAGCAGGCGATGGTAAATATTTGATTATTATTATTTGATATCTATCAACTATCTTGTAATATAAGATTATGTTTATTAAATATTTTTTTTTCATCCCAGTTGACAATGGTTGAAACCTTTTTGGAAAATATAAAGATGTCGACGTTATATATGCGGCCGTACAACAAGGAACAGTTCAATTGTATAAAATATAATTAAAGAAAATTACTCCATCACCGTGAAAATTTCCAATTAGTTCATTTCACTTCAACTATCTTGGTTAAATATTCACATATACATTTATTTACATTATGTTTTGCTACTGATTTTATCTGAAATGATATACATCAAACCGACAAATCGTACAAAATCCGCTGCATTAGATTTGTATTTCTGCTAAAAACCTTCATTTAGTAAGGTACATAATTAAAAGTGATCAATATCACATTAAAGTCGCTTTTGTATTTTTAAATCAGTTACCATATTGCAAAATAAGAGTAAATTGATAAATTTGTGTTGTTGGAATACTATCTCATTCAAATCTAACCGACATCTCTTCTTATCAACTAATAATTGCAAAATTACATGACCGTTAACAAAATATTCTTGCAGAATCCTGTTTATATGGAGATAAGCTAGGAGCCGTATTTACTAACGGCTGGACATGCGCAGATATGGTTGCAAATGCTCCAAATAACTGTCCATCGAATGCTGTAACGTGTTGTTATTCTTGTGCCCCATACCTACCAACAACAACTCCCCTATCATCTTCGACAACTTTGACAACGTTAGCGACTACCACTGCTTTGCCACCTACGTCCACCAGCAGTCTGCCACTACAACTTCAAGACATAGATTTACAATGTGAAAGTAATCGTGGCGCTGGATCATTCATGTGCCGGGTAAGTGTATATTTAATTGAAGCTTTTATGTCGATAAACTCTCAAACAATATATGTGTGGGCTAACAAAACATACACGTGACTTGTCATGACAAGTTTAAAAACCGATAAAGAACTGAAAAGAAAAGAAAAAAATATCTGAGGTAAGCTTTGCCTGAGATACTTGGATAAGTAGAGTGTTTAACATAAAATATATGTTTATAGACGACGTCAGTACAACAGCTCGGATATCTGACAGTCCAACAATACTATCGACCCTAGTAAATAATAATTAAACTACTAGATAATGGATCTGTAATGTGCAGAGTAAGTATTTTTTTACTACAAAATCGTAGACGGTAACGACGACTTGTATTGGTTGCATTACGTAACTGACATAAGAGGCATGATTAAAGCCCTGAAAAGGCAGCAAAACATCGTTTGGAGGGAAACCTAGCTTGAGTTGCAGATTAATGAGAATATTTCAAAAAAACTATATCGGTATTTGTTTTGCACTAAATTTCAATTCGAATCCCGAATACAAGTAAATGTACATTGTATATATGACACAATTCATAAATAAATTGATGTCTGACCACAAATTAATGGTCACCTGAAGGATGTTTCAGGAAGATTTTAAATACTTGACTTTTGAATTTAGGAGCCAAAATGAGCCCCGGTCATTTTTTTCTTTTTGATATGATTAAGCATATGATATGCGTAAAAAAAGAGCGAGTAATACATATGGCTGTATCAAAACATTTAAAATCTGTTGTCACTACTTTCAAATAGGATAAATGACTTTGGTGGAGCCGACAAAATGAAAACAATCTCATCACTTGTGCATGTGGTGTACAGTACACACGTAACAATACTTTAGACTGCATTTTTGCAATAATATGAAAATGACTTTAATTTTGATTCTAGGGAGTGTATAGTGGAGACTTTTCAACACTATGTACAACATTGTATTGTTCTGACCCATCATCGTCAACCTGCTACGGAGAAACGGCATCAGATGGCACCTTGTGCGGCAATCATAAGGTATGACATGAACATAAAAATCAATTTACGGATTTCCCTGTATTATTGAGAAGTATATCAATAAATGTTATTTCATAGCAAAGGGAATACACATTTAATTTGAAAGCTCATAACTTATTTAGGAACAAAATTACTAATCCAATCCAATCCAATAAAAAATATTCACTTATAGAATTGCAACTTTAAAACATGTGTCATAATAACTGATTACAATATGCAAGGATATGTTTGAATATCACCTTGGACAGACAGACATGTGTTGCATATACATATATAAAAGATCTTTTGTACTCTCAACGATTTATAAATATGTCTTTTCAATTATGCAAATGGCTCATAAAACATATCGATAGCAGACATTAGTTTGATTTCAATGTACAGAACGTTCAAGATTGTCATCTTAATAAGTAATATCATTAAAATGAAATAACCTAACCTGAAAAATAAACCATTTGAGAAAAACGTGATTAAAACCCTTGAAACCAAATTAAATCAAACAAACATCTAAATGAATTTTACAAGAATCGAAATGCTAATTTCGTGTCAGTACACTTGATGGTCAAATTTGAAAAAAAGTAAAATCACAAAAATACTGAACTTAGAGGAAAATCATAAAAAAAGGAAAGTCCATAATCACATGGCAAAATCAAATAACAAAACGCATCAAGAACGAATGGACAAGAACTGTCATATTCCTGACTTGGTACAGCCATTTTCAAATGTAGAAAATGGTGGATTAAACCTAATTTTAAAGCGCTAACCCTCTCACTTTGATGACAGTCTCATCAAATTCCGATATATTTACATTGATATGTTAACTAAACACAATACATAAAATAGTCAAAATATGATTACATCAGTCATCATCGTATAAATAGTTATCAAAAGTACCAGGATTATAATTTTATACGCCAGACGCGCGTTTCGTCTACATAAGACTCATCAGTGACGCTCAGATCAAAATAGTTAAAAAGCCAAATAAATACAAAGTTGAAGAGCATTGAGGACCCAAAATTCCAAAAAGTTGTGCCAAATACGGCTAAGGTAATCTACTCCTGAGGTAAGAAAATCCTTAGTTTTTCGAAAAATTCAAAGTTTTGTAAACAGAAAATTTATAAAAATGACCATATAATTGATATTCATGTCAACACCGAAGTGCTGACTACTGGGCTGGTGATACCCTCGGGGACGAAACGTCCACCAGCAGTGGCATCGACCCAGTGGTGTAAATAGTTATCAAAAGTACCAGGATTATAATTTTATACGCCAGACGCGCGTTTCGTCTACATAAGACTCATCAGTGACGCTCAGATCAAAATAGTTAAAAAGCCAAATAAATACAAAGTTGAAGAGCATTGAGGACCCAAAATTCCAAAAAGTTGTGCCAAATACGGCTAAGGTAATCTACTCCTGAGGTAAGAAAATCCTTAGTTTTTCGAAAAATTCAAAGTTTTGTAAACAGAAAATTTATAAAAATGACCATATAATTGATATTCATGTCAACACCGAAGTGCTGACTACTGGGCTGGTGATACCCTCGGGGACGAAACGTCCACCAGCAGTGGCATCGACCCAGTGGTGTAAATAGTTATCAAAAGTACCAGGATTATAATTTTATACGCCAGACGCGCGTTTCGTCTACATAAGACTCATCAGTGACGCTCAGATCAAAATAGTTAAAAAGCCAAATAAATACAAAGTTGAAGAGCATTGAGGACCCAAAATTCCAAAAAGTTGTGCCAAATACGGCTAAGGTAATCTACTCCTGAGGTAAGAAAATCCTTAGTTTTTCGAAAAATTCAAAGTTTTGTAAACAGAAAATTTATAAAAATGACCATATAATTGATATTCATGTCAACACCGAAGTGCTGACTACTGGGCTGGTGATACCCTCGGGGACGAAACGTCCACCAGCAGTGGCATCGACCCAGTGGTGTAAATAGTTATCAAAAGTACCAGGATTATAATTTTATACGCCAGACGCGCGTTTCGTCTACATAAGACTCATCAGTGACGCTCAGATCAAAATAGTTAAAAAGCCAAATAAATACAAAGTTGAAGAGCATTGAGGACCCAAAATTCCAAAAAGTTGTGCCAAATACGGCTAAGGTAATCTACTCCTGAGGTAAGAAAATCCTTAGTTTTTCGAAAAATTCAAAGTTTTGTACACAGAAAATTTATAAAAATGACCATATAATTGATATTCATGTCAACACCGAAGTGCTGACTACTGGGCTGGTGATACCCTCGGGGACGAAACGTCCACCAGCAGTGGCATCGACCCAGTGGTGTAAATAGTTATCAAAAGTACCAGGATTATAATTTTATACGCCAGACGCGCGTTTCGTCTACATAAGACTCATCAGTGACGCTCAGATCAAAATAGTTAAAAAGCCAAATAAATACAAAGTTGAAGAGCATTGAGGACCCAAAATTCCAAAAAGTTGTGCCAAATACGGCTAAGGTAATCTACTCCTGAGGTAAGAAAATCCTTAGTTTTTCGAAAAATTCAAAGTTTTGTAAACAGAAAATTTATAAAAATGACCATATAATTGATATTCATGTCAACACCGAAGTGCTGACTACTGGGCTGGTGATACCCTCGGGGACGAAACGTCCACCAGCAGTGGCATCGACCCAGTGGTGTAAATAGTTATCAAAAGTACCAGGATTATAATTTTATACGCCAGACGCGCGTTTCGTCTACATAAGACTCATCAGTGACGCTCAGATCAAAATAGTTAAAAAGCCAAATAAATACAAAGTTGAAGAGCATTGAGGACCCAAAATTCCAAAAAGTTGTGCCAAATACGGCTAAGGTAATCTACTCCTGAGGTAAGAAAATCCTTAGTTTTTCGAAAAATTCAAAGTTTTGTAAACAGAAAATTTATAAAAATGACCATATAATTGATATTCATGTCAACACCGAAGTGCTGACTACTGGGCTGGTGATACCCTCGGGGACGAAACGTCCACCAGCAGTGGCATCGACCCAGTGGTGTAAATAGTTATCAAAAGTACCAGGATTATAATTTTATACGCCAGACGCGCGTTTCGTCTACATAAGACTCATCAGTGACGCTCAGATCAAAATAGTTAAAAAGCCAAATAAATACAAAGTTGAAGAGCATTGAGGACCCAAAATTCCAAAAAGTTGTGCCAAATACGGCTAAGGTAATCTACTCCTGAGGTAAGAAAATCCTTAGTTTTTCGAAAAATTCAAAGTTTTGTAAACAGAAAATTTATAAAAATGACCATATAATTGATATTCATGTCAACACCGAAGTGCTGACTACTGGGCTGGTGATACCCTCGGGGACGAAACGTCCACCAGCAGTGGCATCGACCCAGTGGTGTAAATAGTTATCAAAAGTACCAGGATTATAATTTTATACGCCAGACGCGCGTTTCGTCTACATAAGACTCACCAGTGACGCTCAGATCAAAATAGTTAAAAAGCCAAATAAATACAAAGTTGAAGAGCATTGAGGACCCAAAATTCCAAAAAGTTGTGCCAAATACGGCTAAGGTAATCTACTCCTGAGGTAAGAAAATCCTTAGTTTTTCGAAAAATTCAAAGTTTTGTAAACAGAAAATTTATAAAAATGACCATATAATTGATATTCATGTCAACACCGAAGTGCTGACTACTGGGCTGGTGATACCCTCGGGGACGAAACGTCCACCAGCAGTGGCATCGACCCAGTGGTGTAAATAGTTATCAAAAGTACCAGGATTATAATTTTATACGCCAGACGCGCGTTTCGTCTACATAAGACTCATCAGTGACGCTCAGATCAAAATAGTTAAAAAGCCAAATAAATACAAAGTTGAAGAGCATTGAGGACCCAAAATTCCAAAAAGTTGTGCCAAATACGGCTAAGGTAATCTACTCCTGAGGTAAGAAAATCCTTAGTTTTTCGAAAAATTCAAAGTTTTGTAAACAGAAAATTTATAAAAATGACCATATAATTGATATTCATGTCAACACCGAAGTGCTGGCTACTGGGCTGGTGATACCCTCGGGGACGAAACGTCCACCAGCAGTGGCATCGACCCAGTGGTGTAAATAGTTATCAAAAGTACCAGGATTATAATTTTATACGCCAGACGCGCGTTTCGTCTACATAAGACTCATCAGTGACGCTCAGATCAAAATAGTTAAAAAGCCAAATAAATACAATTTTAAAAGGAACAATTTAACGGAACACAAATCATCTATCTACAAACACATTCATTGATTTGTGTGTCTGACGTCAGACAATTTTATACGTGACATAAATTTGTCGTTCAATGTGCATACAAACAATTTTAAAATTTATATAGGCAATGTTAGCATCTAGGGTTAAAAAATCAAAAGTATGTTAGAATAAATTTCAGAAACAGACCGAGATTGAAAATAGTCCAAAGGTTAATTCCACTACGCGATTGAATGATTTTGACGTTTATGGTTCAACGTATTTTCTTATTCATAATAAAAATATATCATTATGACATAAACTAGAACAATATCATACTGACGGGATCTTTTAAAGTACAAAGTCACGTGATAAGAACCAAAGAAATACAAAAAGTCGCATATACAAAGCACGCCACCAAAAAATTAAAGACAATACAACACATTGAGGAGATTTATAAGTGCCGAGCCACGTTAAACGGATATCACATAGACCCATTCAACAGTAAAAGTAATATTAATAATAGAACAAGGACAAAACAAAGAACTATAAAACACGTTGTTAAGATGATAAAAAACATCAGTACGCAGAATCTATACATCAAGACCATGGTGTATTATTTGTGAAGTTGATACGGAATATTTATCAACAAGGTCTGTGTACCTTCCGATAAACGTTTTAAGAAAAGGGACGAGACGTTCTTTGACATACCCCTGGTTCATCAACTTTCTACTTAGACACTGATGACGTTTTACAAAGTCTGAGTAGGAGCTGCAAGCTCTTGAATATCGAATAATTTGGGAAATATATATCCCATATGCAGGTGAAGTTGGTATATTGTTACTAAGGTGGGAGAAATTTATAATTTCAAAATTAAAATCGTCTCGTTTGTCATAGATTCTGGTACTGAGATGACTGTGTAAGTCAAATTCGAGATATAAGTCTAAAAATGAGGCGGAGGAAGACGTGTCTGTTGTTTCTTTAATATCTAGTTCTGGGGATATATTAATGGAACCCAATCAGAAAAGTTCGGATTGTTTATGGAAAGAACATCATCAATATATCTGAAAGTGAAATTAAATAATCTGGCTTCTGTGATCCTCTTGTTTTTGACAAGTGTCTGGAGGAATGCAAATGCATGCTAAGCGCTGTTGAATTGTAAAATAAGCCTCAAAGTCAGAGCATACTTCAAGTATATCGTTGCTACATGTAGTTACTTAATAAACCAATTTAGTAAAAATACAGAGCAAACATAGCTTACTGGATTACACATTTATTGACTATTCTTTTTCTTTTTTTATATTTTTTGTTAGTGGTGTTTATCGGGAGTTTGTACCTCAGATGTAAATGCACCACCAGGCGATGGTAAGTGTTTGTTAAAAATAATAATATCAGTTGAAATATTAGACATTACTTGAGGTTTTAAATTGGTTCCTTTTTTAATCGATTGTAACGATGTTTGAACAGTCTAAGATCATTGGTGGAAATAATTGTTCTTCACTTTGCATGCAGAATCTATTCTTAATGTTTGCGATTCATTTTTGATAGATGTATATTTGAGTTCTTGTGAGTGTAAAAAGATAACAAATCTACAATATAAATAGATTATCTTAATTTTCACTTAGTAATATTTTCATTCATACGATACACCTTTCATACAGCAATTTAGAATGTTGCATATTGATTCAAGTATTTGTGATAATAAAGTTTAGGTATTTGCTGTCCTAATGAATTCATGAAATATTTCTATTTAACCATGAATTCAAAATGTATAACCTTAAATTGATATTGGTGTGTTCTAGTTGTAATATCCACGTTTTTTTTCGTCGGTCAGAACACCTACTGATGATTACATTTAATTGCATTTTACCGGCAAGTTTTTTACCCCAAGATGGTACTAATAATAGAATCCTATACGGTTTCTGATTGGTTGATACAGGATTGGAATTATATTTAATCGAAAGCTTATCCAATTAGTTTAAAAATTGCCGAAAATCATATTCACATTATACGAAGTATAGAAAATATCTTCCATTTCTGTACGTCGGACCCATTAAAAATATGCCTTTTTCATTAAGCGAAAAAAATAGACAATCTTTTTCAACTGCATTTTAAGTCAATTTGAGCAGCATGACCCTATATATTTTTTAAGTTATAATCCAAGAATGGTATTTCTAGTAACAGGAACTGCTACCCGTTTTTACCTAGTTTGTGTAGTCTTCGAGGAAAAAAATACGGAACACTAGTGGTACCCTATGGAAAATGCATTACGAATAATTGCGCTCTTGTAACCTTATTGTACAAAGAATGTAGAACATGTGTATAGTTGTATAAGTATATTTGAAAAGTATGCTACCGATTATAATCCGAAGAACTCGTACAACCGGCATGATTTCCAATGGCCTAACAAAAGTTACCAAATTCGCACTCTTATTTTGTATTCGTAGTAGTGCAGAGGTTAAATCATTGTAGCACCAACGAAAACATTCTACATGTATGTTAAATATATTTGAAGTGTTATAACCTCTATGACTCAATGATGAACTAACGCTTAATGTGTTATTAAATGTATTAGCCCCATGCCAAATTCTTTACTTCTTAAAGTAACTAAGAATAAAAAAAGAACGTTTGCGATTAAAGCGTTAGGGTTATAATCGCAATAATTTAAAATCGCGTTCAGAACTTTTGTTTATAAGAATTTAACAGCGTTCCTCTCAATATCGCAAAAATGAAAATCAAATTTACAAAAAATGACAAAATTGCAATAATAAATTTACACATTATTGTTTCTATGTACAGTTATTTCATTGTAAGATTGTTGTCGCATTGATGTTTACCCAACTTTATTTTTAATGTATTTGGTAGATTCTTGTTTATATGGAGATAAGTTAGGAGCAGTTTTTTCTAATGGTTGGACATGTGCAGATATGGTGGCTAACGCGCCAAACAACTGCCCATCAAATGCTGTAACTTGTTGTTATTCTTGTGCTCCATACTTAACAACTACAACTGTCACACAGTCTGCGTCAACTTTAAGCACGTTGGAAACAACTAGTCCTATGCCACTTGTGTCTACGAGCAGTGTGCCACTCCAATCTCCGGACGCAGATTCGCAATGTGAAAGTAATCGTGGCGCTGGATCATTCATGTGCCGGGTAAATGAATCAAAATAATAAAAAAAAAAACAGTCACTAGCATAGAACGAGAACAAAACGATTTCAATGATGCTGAAATAAAACAGCTATTTTTTCCTTACGCCTTGATAAAAACAATTTAGAAAATGGCCTATAGAAAAGTTCGTATATCTATTTTCACACAATAAGAGGCAAACTAATTGTGTATGCTGTAAGCAATGTGTCATATATCACCTCGGCGAAGAACTAATAAGATTTAAGATAAACTGTTGTCATTGTTTTCCAAATTAATATTGACATGTACTAGTACAATAAATACAAAATACATACTTCTTTATTTACTTTAAACAATACTGTTTATCGGTTTTATAAAATAGACAAAAAAGGGACTTTGAGGGATGAAGTCATTTAAAAATTACATCACATGTTTAACAAATTTAAAAACAAAATTTAACATCAGATTTAAAAAGTAAATCACAAAATGTTCCAGCTATAAAAGATGCCGTACATATTTATTGGTAAAGATATAAACAGCAGATTGTAGTTTTTGAATTTTCCCTCTTATATATGTATATACTACAAAGATAACACATATTTGTAAAGCCTTATATAGTTATATAGTTCAAACTATGTTAAATATGGGAACATTTAATATATCTATATTTGGTCGTTACATGTATAAGACTACAAATTTGAAGTGTGACATTTACTATTGATAACTATTTACTATTCGCACGATAACATGCATTCTACATTATAAAAATAAACATTGATGAAATTCATGAATAAATGCGTCATTGGACATGCAAAGGTAAAGTCAAGATAATCAAAGGCCTAGCATATTGTATTGTTTATTTTTATATGTCTCAACTAATAGAGATGAAGAAGATACGAAAATCGCATTGACTCACAGGCCCTGGAGCTCACCGACAAAAATGACGATGTAATGTATCAATTATTGATTAAACTCAATAATTAATACTATTTTGAATATTTGTTTCAGGGATTGTATAGTGGAAACTTTTCATCTTTATGTACAACGCTGTGGTGTTCAAACCCATCAATGAATTCGTCAACCTGTTACGGACAGACAGCCGCAGATGGTACATTGTGTGGCAATCAAAAGGTAGCATACGTCAAATTTAATTTTAATCGTGTCGTATTACATGTTGTATAAGTAATAATATCAAATACGTTTTACGCTAAAACTAAATGTATAATGACCTGTATTATCATAAGAAACACAGAACTTATTTCGGAACATTATTAAAAACTCACTGCAATAAAACTTTTGCACTAATTAATACCCAAAAAGCTAGATTAAGAACAAAGATATCCCCCACCCCAAAAAAAAAAAAAAAAAACCAAAACAGAAAACAACAAGTCCACATTTATAGGAATGAGAAGTTTGCAAAGAATTGTCTCCTTGGGGTCGTCAAGTTTTACCTGAGGAAGTGTGATGATGAGAGTTACCAAAAAAACTGCAACCGACAAACTATACTCAGATGTGGTGTTGACACCACAATTACAGCCTAAAATGAACGACATAAACAGACCTGTAAATGAGACTTAGAGTGACTTTACATGAGATGAAGAAGCTTTTATCGAGATCAACGTTTGAAAGGTTATATAATCATTAACTTGATATGTGAGAAACCAGAAAGCCGAACTTTGTGGAAAAACACTAATAGCGCAGTGCCAACCTTTCGATTAGTGCAAAGTTGAAATAGATGTTACAAAACATGGTTTCGTAAGTGTTGCGGTATAAAAAAAAGTTGAAAACACTTTTTTTTTAATAAAGTAACATGTATATTTCAATGAAAAAATGACATTTTAAAGAGTGGATTCGTCCTAGATTTGCGTAAAAAGCACGCATTTGGCAACAAAAAATAACATCTGAAGACATAATTGCAAAAGGAAACAAACTCGGTGAGGATTTTTGTATCATTTTATTTTAATTTTTTCAGTAGTAATAGACTTAAGTACTTAAATTTCAATAAATTATTTACAATGCCAGTGGCGCAGGGGTATGCTGATCTATCCCAAGGCGATAAGATTGAGTGTTCGAATCTCACAGCCCGGGTTGGAAAAATTATTTCCTATATTAAATGTAACTTAACTTAACTTTACTTTCAATTTCAAAAAGAAAACGTACGAAAGGTTTTTAATAGAATGTGTGTGCCACATTGCCCCGCCTTTTTGTACCCCATTTGCTCCATCGGACTCTGTCTAGGGTGTACCGGATCAAGCTAGCATTCGTATTTCAATTAATTTTCCCTTATAAAAACAAAATTTAGATTGCTGATTGATTGAAACGAATTAGACAAATAACTAGTGTCCAAGTTTGAAATTGGACAAAACAGCGTCTAAAATCAGTTATTTTGAATGTTATGGATATCTATAGTTCAAGACCTATAGCACGTTATGCGTCTTTTTATACCAGTATGATAACTTATATGTCTTCAATTGATTCGAGACATTGTGTTTTAACCAAAACCTGACCCTATTAGCGCAACAATATGTCTCTGCACGACTTTTTGCCCCATGATTTCGTATTTTTTCTCTTTTTCTCCAACAATCACGTGACTTTAGGAAATATACCACGTGACCAAAAAATGACGAAATATCTTCAAACTTATTTTTTTTAAGTTTTCACCAATCATCTTTCATTTGATCCCAACATGGCATGTGTATGACCATTGATGCGAATGCAGTTTTCATTTAAACTTTGATAGTGTCTTTTCGATAAGCAAAAGTCTAAAATGCCTGAGAGGGAAAGGGTTAAGTCAATTATTACAATAAGCCTATTATTTCGAGTTACAAAATAGCGCAAATTTGAAAAAAAAAACTAAAAAAACAAGAAACAAACCTTACTGATCAGAAATAATTCCTTTTTTAATCTCATTTTGGATTTTCATTTCTTTACAATATTTAATATTTTCTTTTACATTAACTTAGTGGTGTATGTCGGGAGCTTGTACCTCAGATGTTAACGCACCAGCAGGCGATGGTAAATATTTGATTATTATTATTTGATATCTATCAGCTATTTTGTAATGCAAGATTATGTTTATTAAAGTTTTTTTTATCCCAGTTGAAACCTTTTGGGAAAATATAAAGATGTCGACGTTATATATGAGGCCGTACAACAAGGAACAGTTCAATCATATAAAATATAATTAAATAAAATTACTCCATCATCGTAAAATTTTCCAATTAGTTCATTTCCAATGGCCTAACAAAACTTACCAAATGCTAACTCTTATTTTGTATTCGTAGTAATGCAGAGGTTAAATAAAGGCAACAGTAGTATACCGCTGTTCAAACTCATAAATACATGGACAAAAAACAAAATCGGGGTAACAAACTAAAACTGAGGGAAACGCATTAAATATAAGAGGAGAGCAACGACACAACACAACAGTGTAACACTCACAGAAACGGACCAAGCATCAGACAAAATCCCATGAGAATATCTAATATAACATTAAAACCAAATACAGGAATTTGGGATAGACAAGTACCGTGACACGTCTTATCGCAAGGTGAATTTACACTGAAAAATAAGAGAAAATCATGGTAGCACCAACGAAAACATTCTACATGTATGTTAAATATATTTGAAGTGTTATAACCTCTATGACTCAATGATGAACTAACGCTGAATGTGTTATTCAATGTATTAGCCCCATGTCAATTTCTTTACTTCTTAAAGTAACTAAGAATCAAAGAACATTTGCGATAAATGCGTTAGGGTTATAATCGCAATAATTTAAAATCGCGTTCAGAACTTTTGTTTATATGAGTTTAACAGCGTCCCTCTCAATATCGCAAACATGAAAATCGAATTGACAAAAAATGACAAAATTGCAATAATAAATTTACACATTAATGTTTCTATTTACAGTTAGTTCATTGTAAGATTGTTGTCGCATTAATATTTACCTAACTTTACTTTTTATGTATTTTGTAGATTCTTGTTTATATGGAGATAAGTTAGGAGCAGTATTTACCAATGGTTGGACATGCTCAGATATGGTGGCTAACGCGCCAAACAACTGCCCATCAAATGCTGTAACTTGTTGTTATTCTTGTGCTCCATACTTAACAACTACAACTGTCACACAGTCTACTTCAACTTTAAGCACTTTGGAAACAACTAGTCCTATGCCACTTGTGTCTACCAGCAGTGTGGCACTCCAATCTCTGGACGCAGATTCGCAATGTGAAAGTAATCGTGGCGCTGGATCATTCATGTGCCGGGTAAATGAATCAAAATAATAAAAAAAAACAGTCCCTAGCATAGGACGAGAACAAAACGATTTAAATGATGCTGAAAAAAGAAGAGCTATTTTTTTCCTTACGTCATGATAAAAATAATTTAGAAAATGGCCTATAGAAAATTTAGTATATCTATTTTCACACAATAAGAGCAAACTAATTGTGTATGCTGTAAACACTGTGTCATATATCACCTCTGCGAAAAACTAATAAGATTTAAGATAAACTGTTGTCATTGTATTCCAAATTAATATAGACATGTACTAGTACAATAAAGACAACAGACGTAATTTTTTATTTACTTTAAACAATACAGTTTATTGGTTTAATGAAATAGACAAAAAAGGGGCTTTGACGGATGAATTCCTTTAAAAATTACATCACATGTTTAACAAATTTAAAAAACAATTTTAACAACAGATCTATCAAGTAAATCACAAAATGTTAGAAGCTATAATAGATGCCGTACATATTTATTGGTAAGGATATAAACAGCAGATTGTAGTTTTTGAATTTTCCCTCTTATATATGTATATATTACAAAGATAACGCATATTTGTAAAGCCTTATATAGTTCAAACTATGTTGAATATGGGAACATTTAATATATCTATATTTGGTCGTTTCATGTATAAGATACTCTAGTAGGTACATTGAAGTGTGGCATTTACTATTGATAACTATTTACTATTCGCACGATAACATGTATTCTACATTATAAAAATAAACATTGATGGAATTCATGAATAAATGCATCATTGAACATGAAAGGTAAAGTCAAGATAACTAAAGGCCTAGCATATTTTATTGTTTATTTTTATATGTCTCAACTAGTAGAGATAAATAAGATACATATGAAAATCGCATTGACTCACAGGCGCTGGAACTCACCGACAAAAATGACTATGTAATGTATCAATTATTGATTAAACTCAATAATTAATACTATTTGAATATTTGTTTTAGGGATTGTATAGCGGAAACTTTACATCTTTATGTACAACGCTGTGGTGTTCAAACCCATCATCTAATTCGTCAACCTGTTACGGACAGACAGCCGCAGATGGTACATTGTGTGGCAATCAAAAGGTAGCATACGTCAAATTTAATTTAATTTTGTCGTATTACTTGTTTTATTAGTAATAATATCAAATATGTTTTTACGCTAAAACTAAATGTATACTGAACTGTATTCACATAAGAAACACAGAACCTATTTCGAAACATTATTAAAAACTCACTGCAATAAAACTTTTGCACTAATTAATACCCAAAAAGCTAGATTAAGAAGAAAGATATCTCCCCCCCGCCAAAAAAAACCTAACCCATAACAAAACAGAAAACAACAATTCCACATTTACAGGAATGAGAAGTTTGTGAAGATTTGTCTCCTTGGGGTCGTCAAGTTTTACCCGAGGAAGTGTGATGATGAGAGGTGTCAAAAACTGCAACCGACAAACTATACTCAGATGTGGTGTTGACACCACAATAAAAGCCCAAAATGAACGACATAAGCAGAATTGTAAACGAGACTTAGAGTGACTTTACATGAGATGAGGAAGCTTTTATCGAGATCAACGTTTGGAAGGTTATATAATCATTTACTTGATATGCGAGAAACCAAAAAGCAGAACTTCTTGAAAAAACACTTATAGCGCAGTGCCAACCTTTCGATGAGTGCAAAGTTGAAATAGATGTAACAAAACATGGTTTCGTTAGTGTTGCGCAATGATAAAGTTGAAAACACTTTTGTTTGAATAAAGGAACATGTATATTTCAATGAAACAATGACATTTTAAAGAGTGAATTCCTCCTAGATGTGCGTAAAAATCACGCATTTGGCGACAACAGACTCGAGGCAATGGGTGTTTACCAAAACCTGATCCTATTAGCGCAACCTTATGTCTCTACACGACTTTTTGTCCCAGGATTTCGTAGTTTTTAACTTTTTTCTCCAACAGTCTTCAAACTTATTTTTTTTAAATTTTAACCAATCATCTTTCATTTGAGCCCAACATGGCATGTGTATGACCATTGATGCGAATGCAGTAATCATTTAAACTTTGATAGTGTCTTTTCGATAAGCAAAAGTCTTAAATGCCTGAGAGGGAAAGGGTTAAGTCAATTATTACATAAAGCCTATTATTTCGAGTTACAAAATTGCGCAAATTTGAAAAAAAACAAATAAAAAACAAGAAACAAACCTTACTGATCAGAAATAATCCCTTTTTGAATCTCATTTTTGGATTTTCATTTGATTACAATATTTTATATTTTCTTTTACATTAACTTAGTGGTGTATGTCAGGAGCTTGTACCTCAGATGCAAACGCACCAGCAGGCGATGGTAAATATTTGATTATTATTATTTGATATCTATCAGCTATCTTGTAATAAAAGATTATGTTTATTAAAGTTTTTTTCATCCCAGTTGAAACTTTTTGGGAAAATATAAGGATGTCAATGTTATATATGAGGCCGAACAACAAGGAACAGTTTAATCGTATAAAATATAATTAAAAACAATTACTCCATCACCGTGAAAATTTCCAATTAGTTCATTTCACTTCAACTATCTTGGTTAAATATTCACATATACATTTACTTACATTATTTTTTGCTACTGATTTTATCTGAAATGATATACACCAAACCGACAAATCGTACAAAATTCGCTGCTTTGGATTTGTATTTCTGCTAAAAACCTTCATTTAGTAAGGTACATAATAAAAAGTAGTCTATGTCACATTAAAGTCGCTTTTGTATTTTTTAAATCAGTTACCATATTGCAAAATAAGAGAAAATTGATAAATTTGCGTTGTTGTTATACTATCTCATTCAAATTAATCGAAGTATTTTCTTATCAACTAATAATTGCAAAATTAGCTGACCGTTAACAAAATATTCTTGCAGAATCCTGTTTATATGGAGATAAGCTAGGAGCCGTATTTACCAACGGCTGGACATGCGCAGATATGGTTGCAAATGCTCCAAATAACTGTCCATCGAACGCTATAACTTGTTGTTATTCTTGTGCCCCATACCTACCAACAACAACTCCCCTATCATCTTCGACAACTTTGTCAACTTTAACGACAGCCACTGCTTTGCCACCTACGTCTACAAGCAGTCTGCCACTACAACCTCAAGACATAGATTTACAATGTGAAAGTAATCGTGGCGCTGGATCATTCATGTGCCGGGTAAGTGTATATGTAATTGGAGTTTTCATATCGATGAACTCTCAAACAAAATATATGTGGGCTAATGCTTTTTACAAAACATACACGTGACTTGTCAAGACGATTTTAAAAACCGATAAAGAACTGAAAAGAAAAGAAAAATTGATCTGAGGTAAGCTTTGTCTGAGATACTTGGATAAATAGAGTGTTTGAAATAAAAGATATGTTTATAGACCACGTCAGTTCAACAGCTCGGATATCTGACGTGATGCTACGCCCAGGGACTTAAACAGTCCAACAATACTATCGACCCTAGTAAATAAAAATTAAACTAATAGTATAATTTTTTTTCGTCCGAAGCATTTTCTTGAATTGAACTTTATCATGAATATTTAAACCCTACACCTGATATGAAAAGGAAAAGATAGTTACATGCTTCGTGTAATTAAAGAACTATAACTAGGGTAATGCAATTAAGGCTGGTACAGTTATCGAAGCTCATATGACGTAGGTCATGAATATATTATAACTGTGGAAACTATACTCATTTCTCTGAGTTTTAACCTATTGATGGGAATGGAAATTAAAGTATTTTAGTCGTTTGATAAATGTCTAGACATTTTAAATATGCAATGCTTGCAAGATAAAACAAATCCTAGGACTGGGCAGAGCTGTCCTAAATCCTGTTACAGGTTACTTTGACCAGTACAAATGACTGGTTATCAAGTAAACTTGCTGTGCAGGTTAGGACTTCACCCGTCTGTAGTTCAGTACGAAACTTTTTGTCAATCTTGCCTAAAAAATAAAGATAATTGTTCGATTACCGATTTCCATCAAAATCCACAAATTTCAAGATTCAAACTATCATTTTGCACGTTAAAAAGAGTAAAGGAGTAGGTCCGGTAAGGACCGATTTTGGCCTCAAATTTCAGGTTCATCTGACGAAAGACTTTGACCACTTTTTAAACACTTAAGTGTCTATTTTACTTGAATTAATTAGTTTATGTGAAAGATTTTAACAGATTTAGTTATTAAAAACCATCCGATTCAAGCTCAAATATGAAAAATCTACCAAATATGCCGAAAAATGTAATTTTTCAGTTGGTTTTTGATAAAAATGAAAGTGGCCGCATCCGTGTTCATCCTCAACCTTTATATATGTTATGTATTTGCATCAAATACAACTTACATTTTAATATTAAGGATGAACACGAATGCGGCCACTTTCGTTTTACACGAAAACCGTCTAAAATTTTACTAAAATGCTAGAATTATGAAGATTTCAGTAATTTAGCATGACTTAATGGTGCTAATACCGGATATATGTGGATTGTATTGTTAAAAACAGCCCATATTTATGTAGCAGAAGCATTCTACTGTCCAATGAATAACTAAAAGTTTACATTTTAACAACTTTGTAAAACTGCTATATTTTGGGGCCAAAAAGGGGTCTTACTGAACCTACTCCTTTGAGGTATGCTTTATATGAATGAAACGGACATTATATATGTATTGCTTTACAACACATGCTTATTAGGTTTTAAAAATTAGGACTTTTGAACGGATCTGTAAAATCGGTACGTATGACTTTCTTTATGAGTAATCTGTTTTGTTCCAGGCACCATACAACGGTGACTTTACTTCTATCTGTACTACCTTATGGTGCGCAAATCCCACTAACACGTCTAGTTGTTTGTCAGCTACAGTCACAGATGGAACGATGTGTGGAAATAAAAAGGTATTACTGTGAATTCATTATTTTTCGTTGTATACCAATTTTCGTGGATTTTTTCTATAAAAGAGCAAAACTTCTTTAGAACTGGTTTTCTTGTATCTGACATAAGTTCATAGAATTAAACTGTATTTTAACGTTTTGTAAAATATGCAGTCAAATACTCTTTTCGTTTTTTTGCATTCAAATATTTTATAATATTCGTCAATAATCCTTCGATTGGTTCAATAACCGATTATATTAGGCTAACCTTTAACTCCGTCTGTAGTGTAAGATAGTTAAAAAAGAAATTGCATGTGACCAAATGTTTTGAATAAACTTTTGATTGATGCGAAAATTATATAAAAAGGTATGATTCTTTCAAAAGAATTAAGAATCTTTTTTTCATCTATATACCAGTATATTTATATACAGATGTAAATAAAATAAAACAGTTTGTACCTGAGAAAGTTTTTGACATAAATCAAGATGACATGTTAAGAACAAAATTATTTCTTCATTTCTTAAAATAGCTCAAATCTGTTATTATCTTTAACAGTGGTGTATATCTGGTGTATGTACTACAGATTCATCTGCACCTTCTGGCGATGGTAAGTCTAATACCTATAGTTGCTAAAGTCTACGTCTTTTTGACACTGATGAAAAATAGTTACCTTGCGCACTAGCTACGGGGTGCCGAATGGGACTCTTGTGGTTTTGTACTCGACATTCAATTTTGTACGGACAAAAGTGAGTTCTGTTCAACAAAAAATGATTGTCATCACAAATTGAAGTTCTCATAAAACAAGTCTGTATCACATAGTTTTGTAAGAAAAAATTATTTTGTTATGACAGAATTGAATTTTGTGTACACAAAATTGATTTTGATTACAAAAAGTTCAAGTCCCATTTGGCAACCCGTACTAGCACGTACATGTACGTTAAAAATCCAATTTAGGATAAGATATAGTATAAAGAAGGGTTTATATCCATATATTATTATGCTCGCGTCCTGAGTATACATTTAATTTGCGACAGCCGTCAACTATCTTAGTATATTTGTATGAAGGTTGAACATTTAAATTTCAAAATGCAACTTTGTTATACAGTGAAACCCTTCAATCCAACCAAAACCATCTAACAACCTTATTTCAGGATCACGAATTCCAACATAAAAGTGATTTTCGAAAAACAACTTCTTACATGTTGTTAAATATTAACGCACGTCGGACGCAAAAAAAAAAACAATTTTCATTTACATATTGTAACGCAGTAGATGAAAGTCAAATTGTTTCATTTACTTTTTATGTAAGGGTTTTAAAAAAAAACAAGTTTTAAAACTCATAAGTGCTAGTGATCGAAAGCAACCACAATGAACAAATTATATATGATAGAAGTCCTTGCCCGAATTGAATACTCGGAAATACCAAGATGTATGTATCTATTTTTCAGTTGTAAAGTAAAAAGATGGGAAATTTTGTCTTTTGTCTCGTTAAATAAAGATAAAAGTGAAATTCGTAAAGATAACATTTTTATCGTTTATTTTGTAGAATCCTGTTTGTATGGAGATAGATTGGGACCAATATTTGACAATGGCTGGACATGTCCGAATATGGTAGCGAACTCTCCTAATTATTGTTCGCTCGTACCAGTTGATTGTTGTTATTCATGCGCGCCATATTTAATGGTATCAACTTCTTCACAATTATATAGCACAACTTATCCACAAAGCACTACTTATTACGGTGCTAGTTCAAGTGTCAAAATGCAACCATCGACATCTAGTAATATACCACATGATTCCAGCAGTAATATGCCACATTTGTCTAGCAGTAATATGCCACAACCGTCAAGCAGTAATATGCTACAACAGTCCAGCAGTATTATGCCAGCTCCGTATAGCAGTAATACGATATATCCGTCCAGCAGTATTTTTCCAGCAGCGTCCAGCAGTACTATGCAACATATGTCCAGTAGTAATATGCTTTTCCCGTCTAGCAGTAATATGTCACCACCGTCCAGCAGTAATATGATATATCCGTCTATTAGTACTATGCCACCAACATCAAACAGTACTATGAAACCTTTGTCCAGCAGTAATATGCCACCACCGTCCAGCAGTAATATGACGCCGCCGTCCAGCAGTTATATGCTACCACCGTCCAGCAGTATTTTTCCACCAACGTCCAGCAGTTATATGATATATCCATCTAGCAGTAATATGCCACCAACATCAAACAGTACTATGCAACCTATGTCCAGCAGTAATATGCTTTTCCCGTCTAGCAGTAATATGTCACCACCGTCCAGCAGTAATATGATATATCCGTCTATTAGTACTATGCCACTAACATCAAACAGTACTATGCAACCTATGTCCAGCAGTAATATGCCACCACCGTCCAGCAGTAATATGATATATCAATCTAGCAGTAATATTCCACCACAGTCCAGCAGTCATACGCCACTATTGTCCAGCAGTTATACGCCTGCTCAGTCCAGCAGTAATATACCAATAATTTCCAGCAGTACTATGCCACCACAGTCCAGCAGTTATATGCAACATCTGTCCAGCAGTAATACGCCACCTCCGCCCAGTAGTAATATACCACCAATGACCAGCAGTAATATGCCACCACTGTCCAGCAGTAATATGCAACCAATAACCAGCAGTAATACGCCACCACTGTCCAGCAGTAATATGCCACCAATGTCAAGCAGTAATACTCCACCACTGTCCAGCAGTTATACGCCACCTCTGTCCAACAGTTATACGCCACCACTGTCCAGCAGTAATACACCATCGCTGTCCAGCAGTAATATGCCACCAATGACCAGCAGTAATACGCCACCACCGTCCAGCAGTAATATGCCACCAATGTCCAACAGTAATACGCCACCAATGTCCAGCAGTAATATGCCACCACTGTCCAGTAGTAATATGCCACCAATGTTCAGCAGTAATACGCCACCATTGTCCAGCAGTAATACGCCACCAATGTCCAGCAGTAATACACCACCACTGTCCAGCAGTAATATGCCACCAATGACCAGCAGTAATATGCCACCACTGTCCAGCAGTAATATGCAACCAATGACCAGCAGTAATACGCCACCACTGTCCAGCAGTAATATGCCACCAATGTTCAGCAGTAATACTCCACCACTGACCAGCAGTAATACTCCATCACTGACCAGCAGTAATACTCCACCACTGACCAGCAGTAATACGCCACCACTGACCAGCAGTAATACGCAACCAATGTCCAGCAGTAATATGCCACCAATGTCCAGCAGTAATACGCCACCACTATCCAGCAGTAATATACCACCACTATCCAGCAGTAATATGCCACCAATGTTCAACAGTAATACGCTACCACTGACCAGCAGTAATACGCCACCAATGTCCAGCAGTAATATGCCACCAATGTCCAGCAGTAATACGCCACCACTGTCCAGCAGTAATATGCCACCACTGACCAGAAGTAATGCGCCACTAATGTCCAGCAGTAATATGCCACCAATGTCCATCAGTAATGCACCACCAATGTCCAGCAGTAATATGCCACCAATGTCCAGCAGTAATACGCCACCACAGTCCAGCAGTAATATACCACCACTGGCCAGCAGTAACAGGCCACCAATGTCCAGCAGTAATACCCCACAACTGTTCAGCAGTTATACGCCACCAATGTCCAGCAGTTATACGCCACCAATGTCCAGCAGTTATACGCCACCAATGTCCAGCAGTTATACGCCACCAATGTCCAGCAGTAATACGCCACCAATATCCAGCAGTAATACTCCACCACTGTCCAGCAGTTATACGCCACCAATGTCAAGCAGTAATATGCCACCAATGTCCATCAGTGTCATGCCACATCTGTCCAGCAATGTTATGTCAAATCTGTCCAGCAGTAACATGCAATCAAGTTCGGCACCAACTGCATCATCAACAATAACAACTGCAACAACTACACAATCATCGCCGACAACAACTACACCAATAACTCCAATAACAACACCGACAACAACTACAACAACACCGACAACACCTACAACAACAACTACAACAACTACACAATCTACACCTACGACATTTACAACAACACCGACAACAACTACAACAACAACTGCAACAACTACACAATCTACACCTACGACAACAACTGCAACAACTACACAATATACACCTACAACAACAACATCGACAACACCTACAACAACAACCACAACAACTACACAATCTACACCTACGACAACAACAACAACACCGACAACAATTACAACAACAACTGCAACAACAACTGCAACAACTACACAATCGACGCCAACAACTTCAACTACAACATCGACAACGACAACCGCCCAGCTTGCTGTTTTAAATTTTGGTAAGATTTATGTTGTATTGTTTACAGTTTAGTATATTAGTTTCAAAGATTTTAGGCATTTGTTTATATATTTGAACACAGAAGCTCTATTGAAATTTTACAGGTAATTTGATCGATGCCCCTGGCAAATTAAAGGGTTAGCTTTAATTTCACCAAACTTGTTTCTATATTGAATTATCTTTGTCTTTGAATGTATCTATGTGTCCTTAAACAATTTCTTGATCATTATAATGCAGGCTTTTATGTCAAGGTATACATATAGAATTTTTAATTTTCTATCGTTACGAAAAAAATCGTTTCGGTTGCATCATTTAATTAAGCGTCTTTCTAAACATTTTGTTTATGTGTAAATATACTTTTCAAAAGTGATAAAGTTAGCATGAGGAATACATATAGGATGAGAGGGTTCCCTTCCTTACAATCAAATTAATGAAATTTATGTAAAACCGTGTATAAGTACCATCGACACTAATAAAGATAGCTTATAATACAATTGCTTGAAATAGCCACGTAATGATTACTATACAAACATGGACATATTTTTAGCACAACGTAATGTAATGTATGTTTCATAGTTTTACTAGGGTGTTAAGTTTAACATCAAAAGATGACAGTTGCTTTGTAGGAGGGACATTGACCGTGCCATTTTCTGTCTTTATTATTTATACATTTACCGCTAACTAACTTAAACTGATGTTCTTCACATATTTATACAATATACTCTTTTAAACAGATGCTTTTTACTTGAGACCATTTTTCAACAAGATTCGGGACATAGTAATGTCATCAGTTTAAAACCAATATTTAATTCATATCTTCCTTTTTTCAGATTCTGGAGCAGTTCTGCCCTTCAATAAAGCTATCTCCATTGTCATCACCATAGCAACAGTTGGAATACTTAAATATCTGCTGTAAATTGGACTAGTTTCAGTTTTCTAACGACGTGCACCTTCCTTCACAAAAGCACGATATATCGTTTATCATTTAAATTAGCAAACTTTCAATCAACATTTTACTGAACAAAGTCAACAACAAGTGTCCTTTTTAACGGTAATAATTTGTCTGCATAGATGCGTTATTCGACAATAAAATGTCTCCTAAGTGATACTAGAGACTAACATATTTCAAAATCCAAAACTTACAAATAGAAGAGTTTAAAAACAAAAACAAAACGGACAAAAGTACAGCGAAAGCCGGGAAAGAAATCATAAATTCGCATGAGAAAGATATTATTATAATAATAGTTATTAACATGATTTCTCTATAACAATTTCAACCTATGAACAATCACAAGATGACGAAGAATTTAGTATGAATTCTGAACAATTGTATAATTTATCTATTGGACTCCTTTTTTCATTTATAAAATAAATATATAAATATATATACACTTAACATCCACTTTGATAGTGGCCATATAATATTTCAAAACTAAATAAAATGTCAACTACATTCTGTCATTTAATAGCTAGATCACAAGTAAATAAGCGCACGATGTTCCTATCATGTAAGAATAACGTTTAAATAAAGGCAACAGTAGTATACCGCTGTTCAAAACTCGTTAATCTATGGACAACAAACAAAAAATCGGGGTAACAAACCAAAACTGAGGAAAACGAATTAAATATAAGAGGAAAAAAAATATACAAACAAGAGAGCAGACTGATCACTTATACAAAGTTTCAGTAGTTGTTGTTTGTTGATGTGCTTAACACGTGTTTCTCGTTTTATATATATATATAGATATATATATATATATCAAATCTTTGGTTTTCTCGTTTGAATGGTTTTATACTAGTCATTTTTGGTGCCTTCGGTATACTTGCTAAAGCTTGCTATTCGGGGTGAGCCATGGCTCCGTGTTAAAGACCGTTCTATGAATATATAATGGTTGACATTTACAAAGTGTGACTTGGATAGAGATTTGTCTCATTTTCACTCATTTCACATCTTCTAATATCTAATTAGAGGCCATTATCATTGAATGAGCATGCCTACAAAATACATCGGATATATTAGGTACTGGCGATGCAAGATGTGTATACACTGGACACACCAGAGACGTTCATATCAACACATTGAAATGCAAAGTACGTAGTTTTAGGGCATTTTGAAATGGAAGGCACTTCTTTTAAATAATAGTTTATTGTCGGATGAGAAACACCGCACTATATTCCATAAGTGCATTGTTTTCTTTCTTCTTATAAAATTAGGACGAAAGATACCAGAGGAACAGTCAAACTCATATAAAAGTAACTAAACTCACCATATAAACTAGGCTAGGATTAAACAATATGTGTGTACGCGCGTTTTGTCTATAAAAGAGGGACGAAAAATACAAAAGAGAAATTCAAACTCATAAATCTAAAACAAACTGACAACGCCATGGCTAAAAATGAAAAAAGATAAACAGAAAAACAATAGTACACATGACACAACATAGAAAACTAAAGAATAAACAACACGAACCCCCACCAAAAACTAGGGGTGATCTCAGGTGCTCCGGAAGGGTAAGCAGATCCTGCTCCACATGTGGCACCCGTCGTGTTGCTTATGTGATTACAAATCCGGTAAATAGTCTAATTCGGTAGGTCACATTTATAAATTATCATCAGTGACTCTCGTATAAAACAAAATGCAAAATAATGTACGAAATTGAAGAGGATTGAGCACCCAAACAAATCCGAAATGTTTTATCAAATACAGCTAAAAATATATAATCTTGAACAACTTTGCCTATAGCACAATTGATAATTTTTGTGTTGAAAAAGGTACTGAAATTAAATAGACGATTTGGTTATTATTGACAATTGATAATGTCTGAATTCAACGTATGTGAGCAGGAGGAAAACTGTGTATATTTTTTAATGATTGTCCGACGAATTTTGTTAAGGTTTGTCTACTTTAAAGTGCACAAAAGTTGTCATCAGAAAAACTCTTATCAATTTCACTTGAATTACAAGTTTCTACAATGTTTTATTTTTTCATAATCAATATCTTCATAACGAAAATTTCTATTTCACACGATAAATCGTTTTGCAATATGGGATAATTTCCAATTGCAATGTACTTCGTTCTACGTAACAAAAAAATCCTTCCGCAATGTGGTTAAACCCCAATTGTTTCCTCAGTTATAAGGTTTGATATAAACATTAATATTTCATTGTTTTCCTGTTCTCGTTCCATAGTTGCTATTTGCAGTATCTTTAATTTAAAACGCACCCACTTTCTATAGTGAATAGTAACATAATTTCGATCTTGCATGTGACCTTATTCTGCTTAGTACTCGAAATCTTTCCTCAAGATGGTATTTATTTGTTGTGAATAGTAACATAATATGAATCCTGGTATCTATCATTAATTTATAGATAAAATATTGATGTTTTTCTAAATTGTTTAAAAGTAAATAGATTGAGATATATTTGATTGATTTAAAATCTTAAACGCAGATTAAAATTTTATTACAAGTTTAAAAATTTATGTTTTAAAATCTTCACAACTGGTATTTTGTAAGAAGATAACACAAATACTTATAAATGCATCCATGCCTTCTTTTTATCTCACCTGGCCCAAAGGGCCAAGTAAGCTTTTTTCATCACTTTGCGTCCGTCGTCCGTGGTCGTTATCTTTCACAAAAATCTTCTTCTCTGAAACTATTGGGCTAAATTACACCAACTTGGCCACAATCATCATTTGGGTATCTAGTTTAAAAATGTGTCCGGTGAACCAGCCAACCAACCAAGATAACCGCCATGGCTAAAATAGAACATAGGGGTAAAATGTAGATTTTGGCTTATATCCCTGAAACCAAAGCATTTAGAGCAAATCTGACATTAAGTAAAGTTGTTTATTAGGTCAAGAAATTTTCAGATGAATCGGAGAACCCGTTGTTGGGTTGCTGCCCCTGAATTGGTAATTTTAAGGAAATTTTGCCATTGTTGGTTATTATCTTGAATATGAGTAAACTGTAAACAGCAATAATGTTCAGTAAAGTAAGATCTACAAATAATTCAACATGATCAAACTAGTGAATTGACCTCTTAAGGAGTTATTGCCCTTTATAGTAAATTTTCAACAATTTTTCAACAATTTTTGTAATCTTTTACAAAAATCCTCTCCTCTGAAACTACTAAGTCAAATTTAACCAAACTTGTCCACAATCATCATTAGGGGATTTGGTTTAAAAATGCGTCTGTTGACCCGGCCAGCCAACCAAGATGGCCGCCATTGCTAAAAATAGAACATAGGGGTAAAATATAGATTTTGGCTTATAAAACTTTGAAACCAAAGCATTTAGAGCAAATCTGACAAGTGTTAAAATTGTTTATCAAGTCAATATCTATCTGCCCTGAAATTTTCCCGTTTTTGGGTTGCTACCCCTTTATTGGTAATTTTAAGGAAATATTGCCGTTTTTGGTTATTATGTTGAATATTATTATAGATAGAGATAAACTGTAAACAGCAATAATGTTTGGCAAAAAAGTAAGATCTACAAATAAGTCAACATGATCAAATTGTCAGTTGACCCCCTAAAGGAGTTATTGCCCTTTCTAGTCATTTTTAACCATTTTTCTATAATTTTAGTGATCTTTTAACTTTTACAAAATGTTTTCCTTTGAAACTTCTGAGCCAAGTTCATTATAGCTAGAGAAAGTTGTGAACAGAAAGAATGTTTAGTAAAATGAGATTGACAAACATATCATCATTACCAAAACACAATTTTATCATGAATTCTATTCTCGTCTATAATTTGTGTCTTTTGTTAAATATGCTGCTTGCACATAGACCAAGGCAAGGTGAGCGACACAGGCCCTGTAGAGCCTCTATTTTTTTTTATCAAACTTACACCTTTAACAAAACGTATACATGATCGCACAGAATGTTGTCTGAGTAATGATCAGTAGTGGTTAAACTTTCAGAAAAATATTATGTATGTAGTAGGTTTTGCTGAAGTGAAATATATATTGCAACAAAACAGTATTAAATATAGACGTTCTATGGAGTGATATCGGATAACTCACAAACTTTGCAAGCGTAGACTTTTCAACAATAAGCTTCAGTATATTTACTCGCTCATAATTAATAAATTATATAATGACTCAATAAAGAATTCAAATAGAGAAAAATACTCAACGAGTGACCGAATAACACATTAATTCACTTATCCGCGTAGCGAATGCGTAAATTATTAGTGTTGTTTCGTCACTAGTTGAATATTCATAGATATCTAAACTCTTTAATGAGTAATTTTTTTTATTACATTAGGCTAACGGCTTTTTAATGAAATTAATGTAAAAAATGTAAGGAACTATATTTTTTCACGTTTTGTTTTGATCCGACTTTATCGACGTCTTGACAACGCATTTTTTGTATGATGTCAGAGGATTGAAATTAACACCTTTATTTCACATAATGTTTTACGTAATTATCATTTTTTATTTCACTGGGAAATCAATGTAGTTCATTACAACCAAAATAATTAGTGTATGTATGGTTTTAGTCAATATTTGCAAGCGGTTATAGCGTAATTTTCATCATGGAACTGTTTATTGTCCCATTTTGGGAATGGACTATAATATTGTTCACACTAATGGATTTTTCTGGGGTTAATATTGTTCTAGTAGTTTTTTGATTTATGACTTTTGAACATGTTTGAACAGAGGTATACTACCATTGCAATTATTTGAATATAAATTATTGTTGATCAAAATATAAAAGCAAATCCTTACATGTTTACCTTTTAATGAAAGATATTTGAAACACGAAGAATAAACTACAAACATAAGGAGTCGCATCAAGGTATCTAAATGAGAAATACTTGTTGAAAGATTCCCCATTTCCATTCTCAATTTTATTTATTTCTTTACATTGAAAAAAAAATGGATAATCAGAAATTTTCAATAATTGGGGTTGTTGATTACATTAAACATGCTGTAGCTGGATTATGCTATTGTATTAAAATACATTGTAAGTTAAGTCCTATTTTCAGATAAATGGTATGCATTTTCCACAACATTGGTCTACTAATAAGTGTACTTTAAAAAAAAAGTTTCCCAAAACCTACAAAACCATATTTTGTTTTGTTATATTAAAAATTGATTTGATTTTCTAATTTTGTTGAGACGTAACCACTAGAGCAGAACACATTTCTAAAGTAAGATTAAGCATTACATTTAAATAAGATAAAGCATGTTTCACTAAATCTATAGAGTATTTGTTCCCATAAATTTGTTTTTTCAAGTGTTATTGACAACGTTAGGAAGTACGCTAATGCGACCTTTTTGAAAAATCTGCGTCATAAAAGGAAACAGACACGTTCGATTAGTCATAGCCCTATCTTTGTCTCGTTTTGGGTTTGTCAAGGTATGCTACTGTTTTATCCTAAATGTATTAATAACTACTTTAAAGAGTGACATTGAGATTAAGACTTTGCGTCAAACCTTTCAAGAATTTTAATAACGCTGGTCTTTAAGCACTCGTTATGTTGTAGCTGGCGTAATTTCTATTTTTTTTAACTGACGGCATGTGCAGTGGCTAAGTGGTCATACATTTATCTTAGTGGATAATTAGTTATCAACGGTATCAGTCTTGTAATCTAATACGTCAGAAGCGCGTTTCGTCTTCATAAGACTCATCAGTGACGTTCAGATTGAAATAGTTATAAATCCAAACAAGTCCAAATTTGAGATGACTTGAGGACCCAAAATTCCAAAACGTTGTACAAAATATAACGTAGTTAATGGGATAAGTATTTAAAAAAAAAGTCGGTACATCTGAAAATGACCAAAGACTGAAAATTACTAATACATGTACTGTTCCATCGTCTATCTAAGAGCTATTTGGATATAAATACACTCATCATAGATACCAAGACTAAATTGAGTATATACGCCAGCACGCGTTTCGTCTACAAAAGACTCATCAGTGACGATCGAATCCAAAAAAGTTAAAAAGGCCAAACAATGTACGAAGTTGAAGAGCATTGAGGATCAAAATTTCTAAAATGTAATGATCAAAATGTGTATATTTTCTGGTCTGTGGATCCGTTCGTGCGTCTGTCCGTCCGTTCGTCTGTGCGTCCGTCCGTTCAGGTTAAAGTTTTTGGTCAAGGTAGTTTTTGATGAAGCTGAAGTCCAATCAACTCGAAACATAGTACACTTGTTGCTTATGATATGATCTTTCTAATTGTAAAGCCAAATTAGACTTTTGACCCCAATTTTACGGTCCACTGAACATAGAAAATGAAAGGAGGAGTTTCATTATGAAAATGTTTTCTGGGAAACCATGAAAGTATTTGTCATGTAATATTCACCCAAACATCTACATTTGTGAACTACATGTATACTTATTTAGATAAATGTGCTGTTGTCTCAATTTACTAGTTCATAATTGTTCATCTTCATGACAGTGTCGTTTACACACTATATGAAAGGTCATAAAATGAGGCTGACGAAGCAAAAGGAACATTCGGAAAGGAAACTGACAACATATGGCAAAAAACACAAAAGACAATCAGATAAATAATCAAACAGACAAATAACCGTAACAAAAAAGGCTACAGAGAAAACATTTTAAAGACATGGCATCTCGAACCCCACCGAAAAAGGTGTTGATCTAATATGTTCCTAAACTTTAGACTTAAATATGTTCATTTTTCTGTAACCCTATATTTTTTTTACATTAAATGTAATACGTGTGCGTAGATAGTTTGAACCCTTTTAAGATTTCTTATCTGATCGATACACAATGACATCACAACTGTAAACCGATCGTACACGTGATTTTTGCGGAGTTATTAAAATAGGGAAGTTAATGATATGTTTGTTAAATTCAACAAGATAAAAAAGAAAACACCTTGTATTGAGTCCAGAGCGCAAACCCATGCACAACCTTAGTACAACCTGAAAACAGAAAAACGTAAGTACTTTGTAAGAGAATGTTTTATTAAAGAGAGAGAGAGAGAGAGAGAGAGAGAGAGAGAGAGAGAGAGAGAGAGAGAGAGAGAGAGAGAGAGAGAGAGAGAGAGAGAGAGAGAGAGAGAGAGAGAGAGAGAACCCATATGAAGTTTATTATGCCAAAACTGGCAAAATATGAGAGAAAATGAGTTAATAACATCAATATGGTTGTACTGTGCATTATACAGTCTGACATTTTTTCAATATGATATCACCGAATTATAGACTAATCATCATTTGGCTGCCTTATCAAAAACGACATGTGGAGCAGGATCTGCTAATCCAATTAAATAACCGGATACTACCTTAAGTTTTTACAAACAGGTTATACTCCTGCTTTACTTAAAAGTTTTGTCTTTGTCCTTTTTTTTTTATTTTAAATGTCTATGGTATCTTTACAATTGTAACAGTTTTTCCAATCCGTTGTCATATAATACGTGTTTCAATTCCATTTGAAATTTTATATCAAATTCGGTCAAATTTATGGCATTTTACATGACTGCTGGTTTACGAACTTGATGATGGCTGAGAAAAAGAGAAAAGATAGAAAAAAGACAACTATCACTCTGTTAATGCATGATGTATAACCACTGCATGAGCTTATCAACCTATTCAATAGTTGGAATTGGCCGATTTGAATATGTGGAGCAGGACCGTTGTTTGTGTTTAGCTTAGAGTTGGTATTCAGTTATCGACTTATGCAGGGGTTTGATATCTCGTTGGCATCTTCTGCTTTTGTTTTACAATTAGAACCTATACAAACGTACTATATCAATGTTTATCGGTAATTTGTATATTTTTCCTTTGATGTGTACTCGCTGATAATGTCAGTGTCAGTGGACTGGCTGTGATATAAAACTGATTGGGTTAGTACGCAACTGACATGCTCGAATACAACGCGTAAGGATCTACTTTCCCCTTTCATTCACAAAATTGCGCGTGATTTTTTTCGCAGAAACGCACGAGATTTTTGGCGAATGAAACACTGTACATTGTTTGAAACTTTCACAAAGTTAGTTTAGCCTTTTTGAACGATTGATGTCAAACAAAAAATGCATGAAAAACCGATAGACTTTAAAAAAAATGCGTTATCTATAATTGATATATTAAGTACATGACTAACATTATTATATCGTCCATGATGTTCCAATCCGAGTTTTTGGGCATACAATACCAATACATAGCAGGGTGCTGTTCCAAGTAGTTTTGTTTTTCTGTTTCTTGAGATTGAAGTGTTTGTTTTACCTGTTCAGTCACTATAAAGTGTTACAATTCATATTTAAACGCAACACATAAATAGTGACCAAAAAAGTACCGCTATCGCATGAGAGAAGCTAGAAAATAATGGTCAATTTAAGGACAGATATTCATAGAACAAAGAACAAAAAAGTGAACCTATTCATTTGCGGATCTACATGTAGGATAAATTTTAAAAAGAGGGGTAACCGGGGTCACCAAACTATACATATATAAAGGTCTGCTTTGACCTGAATTGTAGCCTTTATAAGCTAAGAGGTGACTGACACGGGTCGACTTCCCCTAAATTCACATAAGAAATTAAAGGTAACCACAGGGACTGTAAACTCCAATTTTCATATTTCTGGTCCGTGTTGAAAATAGATGAACAAGACTTTGACAAAAGTAAGAGTTATATTAAGCTAAAAGTTTAGTGACGTCTATTAAAATGTTTGAAATAATTATGAAGTAGACAAGAAATGAGCTTGTTCAGATAATTTACAATTAACTTAAACAGTCACTCAGCTCCTAAAATGTCTCCTCACATAGTCCTAATAATCATGACGAAAAAATATAATAGACTTTCAAGACGTCATAATTACTCCTCAGTGCTTTCTTAAAATTATTTGAAATCAATTTGATCGTTTTCATGATGAACACTGAGCGAATAATGACAAGATAAATGTAATTTTATCCACTAAACTAAGTAAAATATAATTATAATAACTTGTCGTTGAACTTAAAAATGATGATCGATGAACAATCTGCTGATTCATATCGTATCATTCTAATGTTCTGACTTACTATGCTCGAGGGAGGTCATGGATGCATGGATAGGACCTTTATCGGGACTCCGGGGTCGGGTGTTTTTAAACTCGGGATTTCGGGATGTCGGGATTTACTTTATTTAAATTCGGGACCTCGTGATTTCGTGTTTTTAAACGGGCCGGGATATTTCGGGATCAGGAACCCTCCTATCCCCCTTTATGTTGATGCTTTGTTAAAAAATACAGAAATTTGACTTACCGGTATGCTACCATTATATTTGCCATCGTTAGAGTCATGTCCAAAGCAGAATATTAATGAAACACATGCAATAATTCCTTCAAATCTTTATACTTTGTGCAAGAGAACGCCATGTTTACTGTACTGTGACAAAATTTCAAATCAATGACGTAATGCAGCCTGTTACGTCAAGTGTGATTCGCCGTGATCCGACGCGAAAAAGAAGTTCGTTTGTTATTTTCTTTTTTATTGTAGTGATTTTTTTTTAAATTACCGATAAACGGAATAAAGGACTTTTTGTTTTTGATACTGACTTTATCACAGAAAATATCAGGCTTACCCTTCGGGCTCACCTGATAGTTTACTGTGATCAAGTCAGTATCAAAACAAGAAGTCCTTTATTCTATATATCTCATCCATTATATATACAAGTATCACTTACATTACTTCGAAAAAAAAAATACTACAAGTACTTTCGTTGGTAACATAATATAACACTAAGAAAAGGTGTAAAAGTAAAAACCTCATGTTTGTATATGTTGTATAACATGTATAAGCAAAAAGACATATTGTACATTTTATCATTTTAGGACTGGTGTACATTTGATCTTTGGTACACTATGAAATTACTGCAGAATATTTTGTGGCTGCCTTATCTACTTATTTTAATGAATGATACTTGCAGTAAGTATAAATACAGGTTAAACAGTGTATCAAATTCTTGTAAATTTTTTTGTTTATCATCAATGATATACACTGATAATCCCGCGATTACATTGCTATAGATTTCGTTTCTAAAGAAAAAGTTGCTACACAAATCTTAAGTAGAGAGAATGATACTATAAAAGAGGAACGAAAGATACAAGAGGGATAGTAAAACTCACAAATCGAAAATAAACTGATAACACCATGGCCAAAAATGAAATAGACAAACAGACAAACAATAGTACACATGACACACCATAGAAAACTAAAGAAAAAGCAACACGAACCCCAGCAAAAAATAGGTGATCTCAGGTGCTCCGGACGGGTAAGCAGATCCTTACGTTATATGATTCGATACAGACCCTACGGACCCGTAGAGGGTTAGTTAAAGCCATAGGGGATGAAACCGAAGGCCGAATCTCTAATGTATTTTACTCACCCTCAATGGTTCGAACATCAGTTCAACATATAACGAATTTATCGCCCGCTGAACTTTTCCTTTTCCATTTTATAGAAAAAGAAACATGAAACAACATTTGTTAATTTATACGGAACCTAATTTTCTACGTCTTGTCTCTGCTGTGGCGTAAGAAAGAAAGAATGAATGACGTCACAGTTATCAAGGTTAAAATTATCAACGTTACTTATAATATATCAATTCCATAACGTGTACAAAGCGGAACAACTCCCAAAACTTAAGCCCACTTTTCTCCGATAACCGGATTCATTTTTCATAGGAATAAATCTTATTAATCAAAAACGTTTGGTTTTCGATAAAACCAAATACGAACATAATACACTGATATTAATTAACATTCGATAATCACCCTATTAGTTTTTTTTTTAATTCTGATAATTATATGCAGTAGTTGCTTGTAATATGCTGTAGTCAGTTTGATTAATTGATCCATGTAAACATAACAAATTAGCTTTGAAATACATAAAGTTGACCTAGACCAATTGAATTCCTATCTGTTTGTACATAAGCATAATATACATAAGGATAGCTATACTATGCTTCACAGGTATTCATCAAAAGCTGCTTATCTCAACTCACACAAGATATTTGAAAGAGATCGATTTAAATACAGGAGTGGTTACAGAACTAGCAACCATCAATGCTCTTGTAGAATCATTAGCTTATGATTATAAAGAAAAATATTTATATGTTCCAAGATATTACAAAAAGGACATATTAAGGTATGTATATTGCTGTTTATGTTACCAAAGTTCCATATACTAATAATAAAAATAAAATATTTTGGCGAAGTAGTATTGATATTACCATGATATAATGTCGGCAGGTAACATTATTGTTAAACGCGTTCTTATTTTTACCAACGTTTCATAATTTTGGTTACTTAATCTTCTAAATACACAAACGTTAGAATATATTGAAGACATGGTTTAATCAATTGCTCGATTATCCTGCTCCGTTTCGAAATCTACAAGAATGTATTTTACGTGCAAGAGAAATGACTCTGACTGTTAAAACGGGCCAGCCATTTATCGTCCCCTAACGATGAACTATGATCATTGCTCAAGACCCTACTCGCAAATAGTGTCCAAGGAGAGCTGAAAACTCAATCCCTGAAATTTTATTCCTGGAACGTTGTTCGAACCAGGAATCTTTGTGCAAGTAGTTAAATGAGCTAACAACTACACCACGGCTCTCCGTCTTTGGTTGTCGAAATCGAAGTTGAAAGCTTTTAACAGATAGCTTAACTATGAAAAAACGCTATTGATACGTAATTCAGTCAATATAAAAGAAAATGAAAAATAAAAGTATTGTACAACGATAACCTATTATCCGCCTTACATATCATGCATATGCAAATGCTGTTTTATTTCATTTCATCAGATTCAAGTATCCAAATAATCAATCTGTAATCTTGGAGCCTGTAGTAAGAGCAAGCTCTGACATTATCGGTGTAGCATTTGACTCAATGAACAGTCATCTTTATTGGACAGAAAATGGCGGAAATATCGGAAGAATAATGAGATGTAACTCGGATGGATCTGATATAAAACATATTCTTATTGAATCACAGCCATCTGTCCTCACACTCAACATCGCAAATAGGTTTGTGAAGTTTGTTGTTGTTACTTAACATGCTTAATGCATAATATAAGTTTTTTTTAATAAAATCATTATTTTTATTTTATTATAGGAAATGTAACATTGTGGAATAGCATTTGGCACATTGATAAAAAAAAAATGAAAACCTCATACATGTTTTGTCATTATAACTCGGACTGTCTTATAATTTGGAATAGGTTAACACCCGGGTAATGCAATATACAAAAATACAACCTTTGATGGGGGTGATATTCGGCAAACAACAACATTGCAAAACTTCATGGTAGCATTGTATATTTCAATAAGCAACAAATGTGGTCAATTGATATTTTGATTGTTTCGTTTTATGTTGGGATGTTACACTATTGATTCATGCAAGGTTGAAGATCGGAGCCCTTAATAGCTTGCTGTTCGGTGTGACCCATTGCTCCCTGTTGAAGACTGTACTTTGACCTATAATGATTTACTTCTACAAATAATGATGTGGATGGAGAGTTGTTTCATTGGCACGCATACCACATCTATTTATATCTATATAGAAATAAGAAATTCATTTGGCTTTCCTTTTATTATTTCAATGACTTATATACAGTTGTTTAAAGTATACATTATTTTATAGATTACTAGTATTATAATTGTGTTTTTTAAATTGTATGCGTTCAAGAAGACATTTTGCTGGAATCAAACATTATTACAATTCAAAAATTGTATTGTAATTTGTACATGCGCATTCACATGTTACATTTGTAGCCAGAATTTTAAGTTTCAGACAGCAAGATACTTAGTCATGTTAGTGTAAAGATTATTTTAAATAAATATTTATAATATGATTATACATTTTATTGATCTTATTTTGATTATAAAACATAAGACGTGGTATGATTGACAACTGAGACAACTTTGCACAAGAGACAAAAAATAATTATGTTACAGATTAATAAACGACAACCAATAAATTACATACTCCCGACTTAGAACAGACGCATACATAAAAAAATTGACAGGGTTAAACATGTTAGCGGGTTCAAAACCCTCCAATAACCTGGGACAGTGGTGTAACAGTACAACATAAGAACAGACTATTAAAATTATTTGAAAATATTTTATTTCCTTTCTATAGATTCATGATCAGTTATAACATGACGAAAAAACTGAGCACAGAACCAGAAATTTGTCCGGAGTGCTTATTTTCTGAATTGGTTTTAATTACTATTAGGGCTATTATACAAACTAAATGCATCTTTTCATATGCTGTTATTTTTATTACATACATTGATGAATTATATATTAACAGATTTTTATACTATGGTCAAACACAAGGAATCGGAAAATTGAACAGAATAACAGTTGACGGAAAACATAAAATAACACTGATTAACCACACATCGAGGGTGTATGGTATTGGACTAGGTATGCCAATTTTCTAATATGGTAAATCGAAAATCTGTTTTTGTCGTGTCCCTCAGTTGATACACAATGTTTTGATCTTCAGAGTCTTCTACCAAATTCAACGCCTGACTTAAAATGTCATCCGTCGTACAGCTGCGTACACAGAGCGTGAAGTATTTATTTATAATAAGAAGTATGATACGGTCAACATTGACCTGCTGATTAGTCTGATGTAAGTAAGTTACATTTCTGGTCCTAGTTGAAAAAGCCTTCAGCCTCAGGCGTCGGGGTTTCTTATCCAGACACACATGCCCCTCGGTGTAAAACTATAACGGAGCGATAACAAAACATTCGTATTGAAATGCATTATTAACCATCAATAGTTATCATATCGACATAATTTTAGAAATGACTGTTTAAGCAGATTTTCTAGGTATGTAACAAGTATGAGAAAATCGAAAGGAAAACTTGCCAGAAGCTAGACGTTGACATGATTGTTTTTTGTATACTTTGTTTTATTTAGATCATACCGAAAAAAGAATTTATTGGATGGAATTTACTACGGGCGAGTTGAAATCTGCTTGGTTGGATGGGTCCGATGTAAAAACAATAGTAAGAACCAATGTAGTATATTTGAACTGGAACATTGCAATAAGTAATGACTTCATCTTCTACTCAAGCAACAATACAATTTGGAAGATAAAGAAATCATCAGGACAAATTCCAACTATTGTACACACTGATACAGAACGTATTCTTGGTGTTTTTTTCTACACAAACAATGGTAAGCATAAAGTCTGTAAATATTAGATAATAATATAAACAAATATAAAATAAAATACAACGTACTTACTCATTTTTGTATCCCTATAACATAGAATATAGAGAGTTATATAATATATATCTTGTTTAAGTTCATTATTCACCTCATTTTAAACCTCATTGTGACAGCTAATGACAATTTTTCATATCCATGTTGTATTTATCATACGTTTATCTATATTTCAATGTGATATACTAATATAATATTTTTGTTTGTTTTTTGTTATTAATTGTATGAGTAGATATAGCAATGTCAATCACTTTTGATCATATTACTAACTATAAGCTGTAACAAACCGTATTTCAATGTATAATTTAATAATTGAATAATGACAGCTTCCAAGCTTTTTCATTAATACTTGCTTTGTCGTTTTTTTATTTAAATATTTCAAATTGTCAGTATAGATTTTCGATGTTGCATAATTTAAAGTCAAAACATTTTTGTAACAATGTCTACAACAATCTTTAATTGTCAAACTATAACGTATGCACTTTATGTTGTTCCACACTTAATGGTTAATTTTATTATTGAACCAAGAAATACGACATTACATCTCAATGTGATTTAAAAATGTTTTTACTTAAATCTGAGTAAAATATTTCTTATCAATATTATCAACTATGAATGCTTTAATTTTATTAAGGTATATTTACAGGTCACCTGTATTAGCTGCATATATATCTTATTATGTGTACAAGAACGGCCTAAGGAAATATAAGGGTTCATGTATTTACTATCCAAACATGCAAGTTTTATTTTAGAATTAAGACAATTTAAGAGCTATATAATATTCCAATCTCAGCCACGATAATGCTAACATAAAAAAAATGTCGTTCGAGGCCGTAAGGAGACTTATAGTTGTTAATTTCTATATCATGTTGGTCTCTTGTGGAGAGTTGTCTCTTTGGCAATCATACCACATTTCAATCTTTTAAATGTAAACCTCCTTTGAATCATACAGTCATATAATCGTTATGCTAAGAATAAAAATGTCCATAGGCAGTACATAATTGCAGAATATATTAACATAGCTTATTCAGTTCTCAAGTAGTCAAGGTTTTATTATCTTACAAAGCCGATTAGTTAACGGAATTGCCTACTAGTTAAACCAAGTATGATAACTACTTATTCAAAGTAATGTATGTACTATAGTCTTGATGTAGTCATGATTATTTCATCAAAAACACGTCCTTCCAATAGATTATACATTTTTATTTTATTATATCAAGAAAACAATAAATCAAATGGCCCTCCGGTAAAATTGTTTTGCATTTAAAATTCTAAAATTGTCAAACGCATTCTTTCAATACGTGATCAAATATCTTAAAAAAAAGACCAAAAATAACCAACACTTTCCTACAGTCTGTTGCAAGTGCACTGTTTCATCCTGACCTTCCCATTAGCAAAGATTATTTTTAATTGTAAAACCGCCATTTCGGTTTCGATGAAGATCCTTTTTTTGCATAACATTCGTTACACACTGGTACTATCCATGTCATTGATGTGATACAGTTTCCACCTTTTTTCATGTAAACAGTATAGATGATGAATGTAGGATTCCACCATTGAAAATAATATTGGTTTATGTGAAAGTCGGTATTATACAGTGAAAGCACAAACAAGATAGTACAATTGTTAATTTTAAGAAAGATGTTTTATTTCACTAATTGAAAACGTATTCTCGAGTGAACGTGGTTGGTAATTAAAATTTTTTTTAGAGAAAAACACGGTGCCAATTTTACAAATCAGCGACTATAAATCAGGATTAAAATATGTTTCACATGTTTCATATGCCAAAAAAAATTTATTGTTTTTCTGTCGTTTTGTTTTATTTTTACCTTTAGCAGCTTATATTCAACATGGAAATGAACAAAAACAGCATGAGATTCATAACCACTGTGTGATATTCAATCACGATGTCAATATGGATAAAAGTGGGATAAATACAGCAGCACATTGAGAGCAATCAGATGCAAAGTTAGTGTAGTGTACAAAACAATTTGTCTTTGAAGTAATCGCCATTTGATTCAACTAAATATATCAACTTCAAGGTTCTGATTTAATACCGCAATTAATATAAAACCGAAATGTTTTCAAGCACACAAAAGTCTACATGTTGCAAACTCTTGGACTATTGTATTTTGAACTTTATTACATTTTTGTAATGTAACCACAGGCTTAAATCACCTACTTTATATCTTACATATAATTAAACGATTTAAAACTGATTTCACTGAGTTCAAGGCTGTTTCGTGTTGTTTAACATTTCGTGTTACCAACTAAATATGCCTGCAAATATGATATGATAATGATGTGCAATTTCTGTCTACTTACAAGAAAAAAGTATAATGAATATTTCATGATCAAAGTGAATTAAAAGTAATAATACAAATCTGTTCTATTAAAAATCATAGTTCGTTTCTCTGTGTGTAACATTGTTACGTTGTGTTTCCGTTGTGTCGTTTGTTTTCTCCTATTTTTGAGTGTGAATTCACATTACTATAAGACGTGTCACGGTACTTTTCTATCCCAAATTCATGTATTTGGTTTTGATGTTATATTGGTTATTCTCATCGGATGTTGTCTAATGCTTAGTTCGTTGCTGTGTGTGTTACATTTTAATGTTGTGTCGTTATTCTCTCCTAATATTTAATGCGTTTCCCTCAGTTTTAGTTTGTTACGCCGATTGTGTTTTTTGTCCAAAGATTTATGAGTTTTGAACAGCGGTATACTACTGTTGCCTTTCTTTATCTATTAAACAAGAAAACCTCATTTTGTTTGTCGCTTCTCTTCCTTCCATAATCATGATAATACAACAATCATTATGCCTCTGCTTGATTTTATTTGACTTTTTGGTGTTTTAATGCCACTTTTAAGCACCACATTAAGGCTATTTCGTGGCGGTCAGTTATTATTGGTCAAGGGAGCCGGAATGCCCGGAGAAAAACCACCGATCTTCGATAGGAACACTGACAATCCTAGTCAATCTTAGTCTTATAGGTACCATGCATAGTCGCATTTCTCATCCATTCTTATGATTATTCAGATTGAGTTATTTTGGGAGAAAAAAAAAAAAAAAGGGAGCTGGATATTGTTTCCGTTGTCAGATCGACTTTTAGTCATAGATAAGACTTCCGGTTTTAAACTTGCAAATGATTTTCATAAGTTCTCGGAGAGAATAAATTATTTTCGCGTTTATCTTTATGTATACTATGATTATACTACTTATATTTAGTACAAAATACTGCAATTTTGTATATCTAATAAAGGTGCTTTTTTCCAGCCTTTTTCACCTATCATGTATCTCATAACCGGTATAGCATAGTAAATCCCGTATCGCATGCCGTGTATCACATAGCAAAATTCGTATCGCATTAATGGCGTGACATCATAATTCGAATGACGTCAAGGTTGTTGTATTTCCTGGCATATAAAAAATGGGTTCCACTTAAACAAATGTCCTTTCATTTAAATCAAAATCGATATTATTTCAAAAATTACAACTCAGTAACTTTACGACCGAGTTATTTTAGAAAAAAAGACAAAGTAAGATGAAGAAATATCTGAAGTTTTATTGTTTATTTGGTCATATTTTTTGTGAAGTTTGTGTTCATTACCTGATGGATTAAACACAAATGAGATTTTAACGATTTGAATTTTGTTAGAATAGACAGCAAACTTTTCAAGGAATGTTTTTCTTACTGTACACCCCGTCAGAAAATCAACGTGATTATGAATAATATCATCATAAACATTTTTACATTATTTGATACATATTTATTTTAGTTGAAATAATAGCCTAGTCATGCTAATGACAGTATCGTCAGTTGATTTAATTTTAATACATGGTCTTTAACATATGAGCTGCGTCGGATAGAAATCGACCTTAAGCAAACGAAAATCAATACCTCTGTTAACCTATTTTGGGTTAAAATAATTTCTACGGAAAGTCTGTAATTGTTCAAAAGTAGGTTTTCATAAGAAGACAACCCTTTTAAACGGACCAAAACGCAGCTTTTATATCTTAGTTATTCAAAAATCGATCAAAGTTTTAGATATTTATATGTGTACATGCACTTGCATAAGGTCGATTTCCATCCGACGCAGCTCATATATTGAATATGTAATAAGGATATAAGGGAAATTACGATGTGAATATCAAGCAAATAACGAAGTATATAAAAAAAAACAAGTCAGCTAAAAATACAGGAAAATCACATTGTTCTTTTCTAGCTTATAATTTCGGACGATTTAAACAAATCTATTAAAATATATGATAAACAGAATAATACATGAACAAATCCGTAATGCATGCTATATCACCACTCGGCCCTCGGAACTGACATTGGTTTCTCGTGATGATACATCATGCAGTACATATTTGGGCATGTATAATTCTATAGAAAATGTCAGTACTGATTGCCATGGAGATGAAACTTGGCATTGGTAGTTCCAATACACGTATGCTTATAGTATACAAATGGCTTCCAACCACAATTAACTCCCTTTGTTCGTGGTCTTAGAATATAGT